>NC_054708.1:67871668-68049915 GCF_016097555.1 Gigantopelta aegis
CCTACATGTAGGTGTGAGGTTTCTACCTGTGTTTGTACTAGTCACCAAAATGTATGTTTAATGGTACAAGAGAACTTGAAAATTATCACACTATAACATGAAATTAAATCTACTGTAATTGTATACATATAGCCATTATTTATAATTTTACCTATGGAAATAATAAATATTATGTAATCAGTGGTTTTACTCAGAATATTAAACAAATTGTTGTAATTTTGTTACAGGCTACAGAAAAGGGACACACGGATGTCTGCAAGTTAATATTAAGTCACTGTCCAGAGTCCAAAGAAATCTCAGACAAGAAGGGGAGGCAACCTAAGGATTTCACCTCCAGTTCAGAAATCTTGTTGCTCTTTAGTGGATGAAGATGTTCATGTATTTGAACTGTTCGTCTCCGCAAACATTAGCAAAACATTACCAGTTTCGGTTCATGCTTAAAATGAACTTGATTTCCCATAAAGAAGTCGTCCCAAAATGAAATGTATCCTGAGAATGTTGAAAATGATAAACTGCCTTATTGTTGATCCCTTTTATGGTGGCACTATTAGAAGAGGTTGTTGTTACTGCAGAACTGTGCCTAGCTTAAAATACACAAAAGGGTTGGGGCAGTTGAAAAACAAAGTGTGCACAGTAATGCTGGATCTTCTTCAGATAGTAAAAAAAAAAAAAAAGAAGCCATCCTTTTGTGTCTTTCTGGCCCTGTACTATTGTATTAGTCACAGACCCTAGTTTCAAGCTGTGAAAATGGACATCAAGTTTGGTTAATCTACAAACCTGTAACGCATTTGGATAAAGTTATAACAGAGTGAAACCAATCTGATTAAAATTAGCTCTACTGGGTCAACCAGTAGATCTAACAGCATTGCGTGGACTCCCATATCCAGGTGACATTTCATCTATAACAATTTAAATATCGACCAATTACATTTCGCCTTTTATAGCGTTATTCGGGAGCATACAAATTCTAAAAATATCGGGCGAGACTATTTATGCAATAGGCGAACTTGTTGGTCTATTTCAACATTAAAAAAATGGGGAAAAGTGCAGTAATAAACTCTGGATTGTATACTAATATAAACAGATTTTATGGCTATACCATCACAGTTTTTTTTCCCTGTCTTGAAACGAATTTTATATAAAATTTTATATTGCAATTAGTTTCCGGCATACTTCGTAATTCACCCGAATCATTTCGTATACCCTCAGCATAATCCCGAATGTTTTCAAATTCTTTTCAAATCACTGGCATGATTTTGCAAGTACGGTTTTGATTGGTCGAATGAAAGGTCAACTGGACATCAGCTCCAACGGTCTGCTGTTAGATCCACATGTAATAGTGAAGCTAATTTTAATTAGATTCGAGTAAAACAAACGTCTGGGACACTGAAATACCTTTAAAAAGTTGACCAGAGCTCGTCTCCATAACCAAATTTGGTAATTTCAACATTAGAGAAAGAAAGAAAGAAATGTTTTATTTAACGACACACTCAACACATTTTATTTATGGTTATATGGCATCAGACATGGTTAAGGACCACACTTATTTTGAGAGGAAACCCGCTGTCGCCACTACATGGGCTACTCTTTCCGATTAGCAGCAAGGGATCTTTTATTTGCGCTTCCCATAGGCAGGATAGCATAAACCATGGCCTTTGTTGAACCAGTTATGGATCACTGGTTGGTGGTAAGTGGTTTACACCTACCCACTGAGCCTTGTGGAGCACTCACTCGGGGTTTGGAGTCGGTATCTGGATTAAAAATCCCATGCCTCGACTGGGATCCAAACCCAGTACCTACCGGCCTGTAGACCGATGGCCTAACCACGATGCCACCGAGGCCGGTTTCAACATTAGAGAGGAAACCAACTACATTTTTCAATTAGTAGCAAGGGTTGTTTTATATTTTTATATGCACCATTCCACAGATAGGATAGCACATACCACAACCTTTGATATTACAGTCGTAGTGCATTTGCTGGAATGAGAAATGGCCCAATGAGCCCTGACGGGGATCGACCCTAAACCCGACCATGCATCAGGTGAGTGCTTTACCAATAGGTTATGTCCTGCCTGTTTTAAAAGTGACTGACCATGAAATTAAGGATACTTAAATACAAAAGTGCACGTGGCCACTGTCATTACGGCAATGACTGGCTGCTTTGTATGTTGATTCATGATTGTCCGGGTCATTGGGTCAAATTTGCAATGTTCATGGATTAATTGCAGTATAATTAAACAATTTATTACCCATATGGTTAAAAATATGGTACATATCAAAGTGTTATGTCACACTAGAACATCAAGTGGGATGTAACACTTCGACATCATACAACTGGTGCACTTTAACCATACTGGAATGTTAATCAAATGAGATTTGTGATATAGATTGAAATCTATTAATGGGTAATAAATAGGATATTAAACTTGCTACCATTTCGTATGATGCCTATGTCACTCGTGAATTTTTTTTTATTGTCGCTGGTGACAGAAATTATTTTACTCAGTACATCAACATGAAATGGAAGCTCATTTAATATTATATAATTATTGATTGAGAACTATCAAAATAAATTAAGAAACAAGAAAACAAGTTTGTCATAAGTCTTTGTTTTCTTTTATCAATAAAACTAAATACATGTATTAAATATTGAATGTAGGCCTATTCATTTCTGCATGTAAGACAATTTCAGGAAAATGCAGCAATTAGATCTGTTGGCTACATACATTTTCCTGTTTTATGTGTAATTGCCATTAGATGAGGATAATTTTATATTCAAATAACAGAAAACATGTTTAAATATACATCCCATTAACCACTATTTTTAGTGTGATGACAGCTGGTTTCCTGTATATTATCTGTGATATAACTAATTAAAAATGTGTTGTGCATTATTACATAAAACATTCCTTCCTTCCATGTTTTAAATTGTTAGGCATTTTCGAATTCATCGAGGCTTGTTTAGTTGCCGACATGCAGTGTTTTGATTGGTCGATTGACAAGTCATCTGGACAAAGTTTGTTCTGTTTAATGACACCACTAGAGCACATTTATTAATCCGTCATCGGCTATTGGATACATGTCAAACATTGGGTAATTCAGACACGTAGTCATCGGAGGAAACCCGCTACATTTTTCCTAATTCAGCAAATGATCTTTTATATGCACTTTCCCACAGACAAGAAAGCACATACCACAGACTTTGACCAGTTGTGGTGCACTAGTTGGAATGTGAATAAGTCATTTGGACATGGACTAATGGCAGCACTGGTTTTTGTTGTCAGATTTTAAAACGAGCGGCTACTCATTTAAAATGTAGGTGGGTAACAATGGAATATGTAATGTAAAATGTAGCCTGTGCAAATTACAATGGCTGAAAAATTCACCTGCTGTAGAATTCAAAGTGACAGACCCTAGTTTTCAAACACTATGGCATATATTTCACTATTGGAGCAGTTTATGATCACTGAAATCAAACTTTACTTATATTTTATTGTTTAGCCTATCCATTTCCGTACAACTGAAGTTTTTCTGGTCATCCTGGTGTTTCTATTACCACACAATACATTTTTTATATTGTGCCTCTGAGAAGTAAGTCATGGAGTTGAGTTTTAACAGCATTTAAACTTCACAGACTAATTTTTTTCATTCACTTGTAACATTATCCAAATGTGCTACAGGTATGTAACTTGACCAAACTCTGTGTCCATTTTCACAGGATGAAACTAGGATCTGTGCCTTTAACTTTATCAAGCATATTTCACAAGTTTCAACACAAATATAGTACATGTAGTAATAAGATTCGTATACTGTTTAGAAAGGCCAATAAGTGATAATTGCAAATTTAGAAGACACATATGATACTGCTCCTTCCACACACATGATAACAACTCAAACACCAGATTATGGAAAATACATTTATTGCAGGGAGAACAAAAAAAAAAGGCCAGTTGCCGGCTGGATGGGTTAATATAACAACTGCAATAATTAACATGATTATTATTACAGAAAAAATTGCATAGACATTTCCTCGTGGGCGGTTCCAGTATTATTTAGGAATTACCGGTATATACAAAAGCAAGCAAATTCACAAAGAATACAAATGTTATCAAAATGTTTTCAACAAAAGTATTGAATATATCAGCTGAAATTTGCAATCTTCAGATTGGTTGTTTGACAATGCTATCAGCACTAAATAATCCTCATTTTTAACTGGCAGTTATTTTCAGTCAACAGCAGGATGAATCCATTGAACTGTTGCAAACATCTGCTTTGGTCTGAAAACGTATGTACATTATTTATAAATATATTTTATTTTATCATATAATATCTTACATTTTCAGTGCAATCAAAGTATGTGATATTTTTCAGATCACATACTTTAAGAATTTGATAACTTTGCAAATTAGATGTAAATTAGTCGATGTCTCGGCACTAGGTTTATTGACATTTAAGCTAACGTACTTGGCTGACACTCCATGATTGACGTATGCATTCAGAGTCATCAAATAAAAACATTCCAATGACAATTTGACACTGAAAGTTGTCCAGCATTCAGAAAACAAAAAACGTTAGGCATAAGTTTATTTTGATGTAAGGATATCCAAAATGACGTCATTCGAGTTTGACGTCATTTCTATTCAAAAATACACCGCGCCACATATTCTTACGTCATTTGAATATCTAGTAATGGCGGACTGGAATTAAAGTTGTGTGTACAGTTTACAAAAAAACGTATTAAGCTTGAGCTTATATGATAAAGAGATTATTACCCTCATGTATTTCGGTATCGTCCATATATATTAGGAATAAAAATAATGTATTATGCGAGCCTCTGGCAGAGGTGAGCATAATAAAAAAATTATTCCTAATATATGATACCGATGATACCGAAAAACACTGATAATAACCTCTATATATATTATAAAATGAAAAAAATAGTTACAATGCTGAGTGATATATGTAAATGCTGACAGTGATAAAATAACCTTCAATAACTGGAAAAATTATTTTGGTTCTCAATAGTCTTAACTAAGTCCATCTAAAAAAAATATATTTGAATAACTGTGTGGCGCTGGGGAAAAAAAAGGCATGCACAACAACTGCAATAATTAACATGTACTTCTGATATAGTCTTGGAAAGGCAACCCACTACATTTTTGAATTGGCAAGCAGACAGGTCAACACATACCACAGCTTTTTATATACTAGTTGTGATGTATTGGTTGGGTTATTTTCACAGACTGTTAAAGCAAATAATCTCCTGTCCAAATATCATAAATGGCAAGTCTTTACTGGGAGAAGTTTGATTCTTTCTACATTACAGTGGAGCTAAAACATTTCCTTACATGTTCCTTACCTCAAATAGGATTGATTTAAAAAAAACTAAAATCCAAAAATAATTCAATACTTTATATCTATCCACCTTCAATTCCATAAATTAATGCTGCCATCAACAAATTATGCTTTGACAGCGAGTTGTGCGTTTTACCACTGAATAATTCAAAGGAACATCTTCATCATACAAAGTGGTTCAGTTCTATTGTTTACATATGCAGTATACAAATTCTTTTTAGCGCACACCAAACATATATAATACATGGCTCAAAATAAGGAAAGGATAATTAAGAACCGTGGAGACAATTGGAAACAATTCTATAATGCGTAGTGAAATATAGATATAACAAATAATTGATACATTAATAATTTTGTTTCATTTAAGAACCAATATGTCAACAATGTTTAAATATGACAAACTATTATCTTAATCTGTAATTAAGAATCTTTCTTAATGGACATTGCACTGATGAAATTGTCATAAATAGAGGAAAGAACAAAACATCTTCAGATAAAAATATATCACTATGAACCTTGTAAGGGACCTTGGCCAATATATAGAGAATAACTAGTTAATGACGTCGGATATCTGCTTTATCCTGTGAAGGTAAAAAAAGGAAAATTCCACAGAGGCTCTACCGAGCAGAATTTCTCATTCGGCCTGAACAGGATAAAGCAGATATCCGACGTCATTAACTTGTTATTCTCTTTATCCTGCAGACCATAAAAATTAAGGGGAAAAGCTATTATTTCAGCCACATTGTAGATGACTTGGAGGTCTAATGAGCGATTTGTAACGTAGCTATGCATGCGATGTCACACGAGCGACGTCAAAAGTCATATACTGCTAGTAGCAGGATATGACTCTGCTTTATCCGTAATCATATTCTGTCATAGAAATGGTGGTTGCAGGATAAAAAAATATTCATCACGTTTGCTTAATGACACCTCAGCACGTTTTAAACAATGGCTATTCAGGATCCAACTTAGTAATTATTAGAGTCTAAAGCAAGAGAAGAAACACACTGCTACCATATGGGTTACTTGGCTACTTCTACCGAATAACAGCAAGGCATCTTTCATCTTTTATATGTACCTTCCAATAGGCAGGACAGCATATACCACAACCTTTGAGAGAAGAAGAAAATCAGATGGGTCACCCAAGTGATGTCTGGGTCTGTAACTGTTTATTAACGTCATTCATATCTTTTAGATCGATTTTCTTCTATAAACTAAAATTATGATATTTGCACATTGATTAATATAAACCTTTTCTCTTATTGATTAAGAAAAATTAAAAAATAAGATTCTAACATTGCATCTGTCAGTGTGAAAATATAGCGTAAGTTCTATGTCGTCTGTTGCAGATTTTTTAGTTTGTTCCAGCACAGATGTCTCACTGGAATCGGTATGTTTCCTTTTCTGCCAAACCCAGACCCAGTTTTAGAAAGCTTTGGGCCTAAGACTGTTGAGAAATGATAGAAACGCAAATATGTATTAAATCGTGACAATGATGTCACACTACCAAATATAGGCAATGTATGTACAACACTGGCACATATTACCAGTATTACATAATGAAAAGGATGAAAAACACTATCAATTATTTTAAAATTTACAGTGCATGAAAACTAAATTTTCATAAAAAGTAGTAATAATTTAGTTAAATATTTAATTTTTCATATTTATATATATATATATATATGCATCGCAACACCTTTAATGTAAACAGTATATATTGTGAACATTGTTAATACCCATGCAGTCAATTTCAGCACTTGACTTTTATCTAACTGTCAGCAAGCATTTTATAACACAACTATGACACAAGACTGTCACTTCATGAATAACTGATGCGCCACTGTTTAGTGTTGGAATCCTGACCGCAGGACGCCACAGTATTGTTATCCAACCACACCACCTTGTTTACTGTGCTCTGTTTGTGAGCTGAAATGAGAGAATGAAAGAATATTTATTTGACGACGCTCCAGCACAAAACTGAAATGAGAGAATAATTATCAAGTAAATATGGTGGTAAGTATCGATATCAGTAACTATTCTAATATCAGGGATTAAAAAATGACATTAAAAAAAGAAGAAAAAAGACACCCCCCCCCCAAAGAATAAAAAAACCCCAAAAGAAAACCAACCTTAATGGGTCTTAAGCCTGGGAAATTACTTTGAGCTTATCAAAAATTAGAGAAAGAAACTTTTCGAGCAGTGCTAAATCAGAAATTCTAAAACAATCCTGATGTTTTTTATTGTCAAGTGTTCTGCATTAAGTATATGTGATATTACAATAAAGGGCTTTAGATCTCATTAATCCATACCTGTGACGTCAACTGGGAACAATTTGAACTTTTTTGTGCTCGCACTCCAAAAATGTGAATTTGTGAAAACAATTAACTCGTCACTATAGGGGCGTGTTAATTCTTTTTTTTTACAAATTCACACTTTGGCATGCAATCTCCACTACCTAATTTGGGTGCAAGAGATTTTACTTCTGTTACGAGCTCAGTGAGTTTTTTTTTTTATCACATTAATGTTATTAACAGCTGTTGAAAAGTTGGGAATATGCATTTTAAGTTCTTAACCTAGGTAGTCTAAAGCTGTGAAATAACACAAAAGTTAAAGTCACAGACCCTAGCTTCAACCTGTAAAAACGGACACTAAGTTTGATTAACCTACCAACCTGTAAAAATATTTGGATAAAGTTACCATACAGTGTAACTAGAGTCTGTAGCAGAGGTGGGGAAAAGCCCTTTTTTCCCGGTCTCGGACCGATTCTCGATCTCTGAGACTGAATTTTTTTTTTAAAACGAGCTCTGTTGGGTCGAGTGTCCTAGTCCAAAGCAAGAGGCTTTTGTGCAATACAAACTGCTTGAAATAGCATAAAATATACTAAAATAATCGATAAATGTATTTATTGTTCAATGTAGTGTATCTAATAATTATAAAGGATTTTTAAATTAACAAAAGGTTTCCACCTTTTTTTGTTAACAAGTGGGAGTAAACAGAACAGTTACATGTACTGTTGTCTCTAGAGCCAGCAGGTCAAATTTGATCCAATCAGTGATGATGCTATTACTCTCTTTGTCTAAACATGTGCTAGCTTAGGCTGTCAAATGCTTCAACAGTACCGTCTTTTATTAATTTTCAGGAACTACTGAATACTCCTACTTTTTATACATATATGGGAATTAAAATTCATAACTGTTATTCATTTTTTATATTATTTATTCCATTATGTAAAAAGGTGTGGGGGTTTTTCACTGATGTGATAAAAAAAAAAAAAGTTTCATGTTTATCGTTTCGCGTTCATGATTCAAGATGAAACTATACAAATGTCACTATGATTTAAAAAAAACTACTTGGCAGATATGGTCTTTTAAATGTTCTGCTTCTTTTTATTCCTTTCTTTTTTCCCATCCGGTAGTGACGACATCAAGTGGGACCGATTGTCAATTTTATTTTTCCCCACCCCTGGTCTGTAGACTAAAGCTCATCTCCATAACTCTTACTACTCAGAGGTATGTGCATTTTAAAAAATATGAATAATGCATTTCCTGATATTGGAAACACCAAGATGACCAGAAACATTTTGGATGAATAAAAATGGATAATCTAAACAGTACAATACAATTTATGTCCGATTTCAATTGTAAAAAAGCCCGACTCTTAATAGTGAAAAATATGCCATAGTGTTTAAAAACTAGGGTTTGTCATTTTGAGAGAGACCTGGCTCACTAATTAGCAGTTTTAGCTATATATATATATATATATATATATATATATATATATATATATAGGGCCTCATGTGAGGTCAAAATCATAGAGCGAAGTCACTTCTCTCTCAAAGTTTAGAGAGGGCGAATATTTTAACAGCAGGGAGACTTTAATTTTTAATCCAAAAAATAAAAGACGCAAAAATAAGTTGCAACTTTTACAATCTGTATTTTATTTTATTTTATTACTTTATTGTTTTTTTTTACCCTCTGTACTGCTAATTGATGGATGTGTGCTCTATAGTTGTTTTTTAAATCACCTTTCCACATGTCGCCTTCTTTAGAAATAATAAAATGTAACTAAACAGCACTAATTTAACCGTTTAGAATTCATTCTCTCACAAGTTTGTCTTCTCATTTCATTTAATACCTACTTCATGCAGATTATTGTCAGAGTAGATTAATCTACCACAGTCAAGCTCACCCAGAGGCAATTAAATGCGTTCCACCATCACAGTTTCTTAATTGATACACCGTGGAGGTTTTAGACTGAATGGGTACTAGTATCCATGAAGGTGTGAAAATTGCTTATCTGCTGCACCTTGTCACTGTTGTTTAACATAAAAAAAAAATGTTTATAGAATTTACAGTGGTCGCTTAACACAGGAACTTTAGCGGCTTGGGGATCCAGTTTAGGTGGCCGCTGGGTGTGTAGGACAGGTTACCTTTTGTTATGAGTGCATATACATTAAAACTACACTAGGACAGGTTTGCTTGTATTATTTTATAATTTCGGTATTTGTTTTGTATGTTGAATTTATTTATTATGACAAAGTGTACCTCAAACTAGTTAATTACTCCCTGCATTTTTTTTCATGTTGAGGTTTGCTGCTCCAAACGAATATTTTTTTTCAATGTATTTTCCGGTGGAGCATGACCCAAACTCCCTAAAAAAAACAATTCGCCATAGTCTAGATCCTCGCCCGTGTACAGTTTCCAGCACATTCGCCTGACAATATGCTTCAACAGTCAGTAGCACATTTAGGCCATCTATTAGTGACAGACAAGGTGTTGTGAGAGCTAGAGAGTCTACCGGTATCTGTAAGCCTGTTGCATGATTTTGTGGCGCCAGTCTCTCTTCAAACTCTCAGTCAGTTCACTTAATTATTATCTACAAATAGGTGTTCCTGAAGTTCGTCACCATTCATCCGTGATGTGTACATTGCAAGTGGTGACCATTTTTAAAAAGGTGACACAGATTTCGCATTATGGTGACTGGCACTGCGAAGTCAGGCTGGTCAGAGTGAAGTTTGGGCTCACTTTGCCTGGTCACGTGAGCCATATATATATATATATATATATATGAATGAGCCAGGCTATTGCCTCTTTCCTTTGGCTATAACCAGAGTTCTCACAATTGAAAAAACATAAAATACCAAGGACCTTTCCAGGAAGCGTAAGTACCCTGTATACCAGAAACATTGAAAATAACTACTTTCTATCCCAATTTACATGGTTTGATCTACAAGTCATACCTGAAGCAACAGTGACAACCGTATTATATCGGCCTTTTTCATTTTTCCATATCACAATATTGTTGTCAAGTCCGCCAGTGGCAAGATGTTTTGAATCGGGTGACCAGGCTACACACAGAGCACGTGCAGTGTGAGCCTTGTTGCCAAACAGTTGCTGAAGAAGATAATATTACAAAATATACAAAAAAGAAGCTTAAATAAAAAACATTATAACAGAACAAAAAATGGCCTACAATGGCCGTGTTATAAGTATTTCCAATTTTTATTTTATATTGCCTACTTGATAACGTATGCAGCACATCGTGGTCATTTTCAGGGATCGATAGCTGATTTTGACAGCTAATTCGATAATAAATTTGATCGTTTTACCAACAACGAAAATTACCAAAGATTGCAATATGAATTGTAGTTCGTGTTTAAAAAAAAATTCTGGTCAGAAAACCACTGTTATCGGGAATAATGGACATAAATATTGGACAGTTGGCCACAAATGCTCGTAAGTAAACGCAACATTTTTGATTTTTTTTTAATCACCATTAGCTATCTAAAAATAATAAAAATTAAAAAAAAACCCATGAAAATAATAGTTACTGATTCATATATGAACTATATTTCATGTATTTATAAAACATTAAGTAAATATATGTGAGAAAAAATTATAAACTTGTACCCACTCAACGTGGTTTTTGTTAAAAATTAATCCAGTAGTCTAAAGGTTAACTGAACCATGATGGAGTAAAATCCATGTCATCCCTCTCCGCAATTTTAGTTTTTGAATTATGGACCATTGCCATAATTCAATTATTTTTTACAAAATGTCATTAATAAATGGAGTATGGTGGATATGAAGATGGTTGAATAAAGTACATTTAGGGACAAATCAAATTATTTTTGTTCAGGTAATACTTTATTAGACCATTAAATAGGTCAGTGGTCTGTGACAATATGCCTTTAAGTTATAAGATCAGGTGAAATAATACGTTTGAACAATTTTAATGTCATGTAGGATAAAGAAAATAAATTCCGATTTACAATTGTGAAATCTGCAGATTCTGCTTTTTTAAAAATACTTAAATGATGTTTATAAGGACTTGCAAACACACTAAAGTTTAATGCTTAAAGTTAAAGACTTCAATTTTGCCAAAAACTGAAACCACCAAGATTGAACCCCACAGGCTAACTTTGCCTACAAGTAACATAGTGAGATCAGGTCAGAAAACAGTTCATTTTACACTATAGCTTTTTGTTGTCTCAACATGGCTATTTTGACACTTATTCAAAAGAACAAAGTTAAAAACCCACTGCCACCACACACCTTCCAAAGAGCACAAAGGGATCCTTTATATGCACTTTTCGAGACAAGACAGTACATACCACTGCCCTCGATGTACCAGTCATAGGGCACCGGGAGAAAACATGAGTCTATCATGGGCTATCGATCCTACGACCAATTGTGCTTCATGCTCTACCACAAAGCTACACTGCCCATGACCCCCCTCCCCACCCCATCCCCAAAAAGGATAAGTCACTGACCTCATAGTCTGGTAGCAGATGGACGTAACAGCATTTGTCCTCGCACAATGAAGCCAGAGCTGTCCCATCTGGCGAATACTCTAACGCCGTCACCTTATCCTGGAGTTCAATCTGCTTTTTCTCAGTTAATGCACCACCGTTCAACATGTAAATGAAAATACTTTTCTGAAAAAGAAACAATTCCAGGCATTTATTCGAGGTTAATCCCAGACAAGAATCTACATATCAGAGTGGGCTTTCGGTCTCAAATGGTTAGTATGGTCACTAAGATTCATAATTTCTTTTGAGAACAAATAGATAGGAGCATTATCAAGTGAATTTCTCTATTCCGTGTTTTATTGCAACTTTTATTATGGGATACTGGAATATTTTATTTACTACTCCGTTTTTAAAACTGAGTATTTTCGGAATATCAGAATAATAAGTTTCTAGCATAAGTCCTTTTGCAGATGATTTTTCTGACAGAAGTCTCAAGAAAAACCATCTACAAAAGGACGAGTGCCAGAAATATTTTCTATTTTAATGATTCTTATAATTTTAGTATAATTACTATAAAATTCACTGCATTTCTCTTCTTTCAACTAATATATGTTACGTCATTAAAAGGAATGCATGCTGTGTTACATATTACGTGACATCAGGTACAACCTTTGCTTAAAGAATGACAATCAACAGGTAGCAACGGCCGTCTACTTCCTTAACGATGAGACCAATTGACCAATGAAAAGGGATCATTACCGTCTAGGAGATGTGTGCTAGACGGTTTTTGTAGCACAGCCTTTTGGCACCTTTTTACTGGTTGACTGAACTAGAATAGTGTAAATTTCGACCCCTGGTTAAACCAGACCAGCAACTAGTATTTTATTTCTTCACTTACGGGACCACCAACAGCAACCTCCGTTTTGTTAGGGTGAAGAGCTGCACACTGACACCCAAACTTGACCGGATGAACGGACACCTTTCTCCCTCGGTTAAACACTATCAACTGAAAATATCACCAGCAAACACAACATTCTTAGTGATGCAGTTAAAAACACAAGAATCTAGTTTAAAATCTACGATGGCAGTTAGTTTCAATAATTAAAAATCTTCCAATCTTTATTATTTCAGTTCCAAGTTTTTTCATTGTTTATTATTATTATTACTTTTTTATTTATATTTTTACAAAATTAACTTAATTTTAATAATAGTATTTATTATATAAAAAAATAAAGTCCAAAATATAGGTTTTGATTTGAAACAAACTAAGGAAACATATAATTTATTTTAAGGACTGAACTTGCTGCAGTCCAATTTTATTTTTTTTGTAAAAAATTGCACCATAATCAAGGAGATGCCAACTGCACACTATTTCATACTTACATGATTTATACATGCTACTACTGAAGTATCATCTACTGTTGATACTGTTTTGGGCTGAGAATCAGTCTTTTCTTGAGTACTACTGTAAAATATATTTGAAGGTTAATCACATTCCAGGTTGACTGCCACATGCAAATTATGCAACAATGGAACATGGTACTTCATAACATCAATAATATTTTGGAGTCTGGCTCCATATTGATAAACATACTTGAAGTATGTTCTTAACTAATAGATGCCCAAGACCAAACACGTTCGTCTCCATGCATACATCCAATCAAGGTCTATCATTTGACGGGGTGGAGTGGGTAGCAAGTTTGAGGTGGACAGAATTTGGGATAGATATTCAGTAGAAAACCAAACACACCTGGGAGGTCTGGAACAACAATTAAAAGCAAAGAAAACCCAAAACAAAATATTTACTTAAGTTTAAGGTGTTTGGCAGACTGCCAAGTGTTTTGGACTATTTGCACAAAATAATTCAAAACATTTTAAAGATGGAGTCAATAGTTTTTAAAGTCTGAAAGCCCTATAGGTTGGAAAGATTGGCGCATCATGGCACTGTTATAATTTGCTGTTGTTGAAAGTTTGGAAGTATTCCGGTGAGGAATTCGGGAAGGCTGCTGACAACACTAGTATTACATGTTCACTTATATAGTTTTATGAATATGGAGCCGTGACCCAAACACACTTCAGACAGTTTCAAATTATAAACCTACATGTAGAATATATTTACTTGTAACCATGTTTTCTGCAAGAAACAAACATAAGTAACAAGCATATACGCATGTCTATGAACATACAATGGTTATAAAATATTAGTTGGGTATCAGCATCAAGTCAAAATTAACAAGGTAGTGCTCATTGCAGCACTGTGTGTAGCTATACAGTAAGTCACAAGCTACTTACAAATTCACAATTATGATTTCGACTCAACTCACCCAAAGGACTTGCTGCCTACTGATGACAACATGAAGGAATCATCAATTCCAACAGTTACTAAATCATCATTGTCAATTTTCATGTCTTGGATTTGATTCTTGTGTCCCTTCCCAGACAATACATCATTTTCTCCACTTTCTGCATCCCAGTAATGTTCACATATTAAGGAAAGTAATGAAATGCAATAATTCTAATCAATCATGGACCAGTTTTGAATAGATACACATCGGCTATTGGATGTCCAAACCGGCATCTGTCTAAACCAAATTTCTGTTTAAACTGGTCCACCTACTGTTAATTTATTATGAATAAAACTCTGCCTAAATCGGATGCGGTTTATTCTGGATATTGGAAGAAGGAAATGTTTTATTTAACGATGCACTCAACACATTTTATTTACGGTTATATTGCGTCGGACATATGGTTAAGGACCACACTGATATTGAGGGAGGAAACCCGCTGTCGCCATTTCATGGGCTACTCTTTTTGATTAACAGCAAGGGATCTTTTATATGCACCATCCCATAAACAGGATAGCTCATACCACAGCCTTTGATGTACCAGTCGTGGTGCACTGGCTGGAGCGAGAAATAGCCTAATGGGCCCACTGACCGGGATCGATCCCAAAACGACCACACATCAAGCGAACACTTTACCACTGGACTATTCTGGATTTCGGATGCAAATTCAAGAACAAAAGCACGGTTAATGTAGTAATTAGCTCTGAACACATCAGCACGCGATCTTACCTCTACTGTCTGCCGGTGGTCACATTTCAAACAATGACGGCAGTAATTAGGACACCAAAGTGTTATGAAATTACCACGGCTCTATGAAGGCCTAATAAACAATGAATCACAGCTGTTGTAACGGGTGTAGGTAGCATGATCAATTGGATTAATAGCCATGTTTTCACAGATGTCTTACACCGGCATATTAACCGGCCTCGGTGGCGTCGTGGCAGGCCATCGGTCTACAGGCTGGTAGGTACTGGGTTCGGATCCCAGTCGAGGCATGGGATTTTTAATCCAGATACCGACTCCAAACCCTGAGTGAGTGCTCCGCAAGGCTCAATGGGTAGGTGTAAACCACTTGCACCGACCAGTGATCCATAACTGGTTCAACAAAGGCCATGGTTTGTGCTATCCTGCCTGTGGGAAGCGCAAATAAAAGATCCCTTGCTGCCTGTCGTAAAGAAGAGTAGCCTATGTGGCGACAGCGGGTTTCCTCTAAAAACAGTGTCAGAATGACCATATGTTTGACGTCCAATAGCCGATGATAAGATTAAAAATCAATGTGCTCTAGTGGCGTCGTTAAATAAAACAAACTTTACTTTTACACCGGCATATTAGACTGTTTAGAGTCCACTGTATAAGAAAATATTATTAATACAATTATGTAAACACCACAGTGTAAAGAGCTGTGGGAAAAAGTATAACACAATACAAATATTGAGGTAAGTATATTTTAAAACTTGGTATAGAAATCAGTGTTTTAAAAACTTTAAAATTAATTCTGGGTGAAATTTAAAAGATTCTAAAACATTATTTGACCAGTTTTGAAAACATTTTTAATAAAGCTATGAGTGGTATAAATGATAACCCACACCTGTACCAATACATTCTGTAATTTTTGATCATACACCTCAACTTGTACCATCAATTTTCTTTATTCTGCTGCATGACAAACTGTTGAAACATGAAGATCAGATGACGAATCTCAATAGATTGTTTTCCCAAAATTAGAAACTAAACCTAAATTTGTACTGGAAAATATTTGAAATTTATTAGAATTTGTTTATGTTAAAAAAAAGGCAGACTGGCAAGTGACACAATTTAATGGCAAGTTGATATTATAAAAGGATATTGATACGTCCATCGCTGCTTCCTGTGAAGATGGTCGATTTATCGGCATTTACAGCCATACTTGTAATTGGTTTGTTATGACCCTGCAAACAGAAAAACAGATCTTTATGAATTAATCAAACAAGAAGTGTGTAGAATTAAGTGTCTTGTCTTATTTGATGCCACTCCTAGTTGCATTCATAAATGTGCATACTTATGAAATTATTTAATTAATTTTATAAAAGAAACAAATCTGTAATGTAAATTGATCAGGGCCATAGCTAGCTTGGGGGAGGAGGGGGGTGGGGTGGGGGAGGAAGGGGAGGCAACTGCAAGTCCGGAACAAATTATATAAACTTAAAGAAAATTCTCTTCTGAACCCTTTTCGTAGTTTTAGACTATTAACTACTCAGTGCCCACCAACAAAAAATCCTAGCTACGACCCTGCTAATGAATTAGATTTTTTTTTTTAAAACAAGAAAAAGAAAAAACATAGTTAAAACCACATTATTCTCTGGTTGTGATATATGAATCAAACTTTATTAACTCTGTAAGATTTAGCAGGGTTATTTACGTTAAGGTAGTTGATGAATCCCAACAGAAAAACTCAATTTAGGTATTTATAGGAACCAAACCTTTATGAATTTAAGGCTTAGCCGAGTTGTGGATGTCAAGATTAGCTTATGAATCCTGACAGACACTAAATAAAAAAATATATAAGAACCAACTAAATAAAAAAATATATAAGAACAAACCTTGATGACTCGGTAAGGCTTGGCAGGGTTGTTGATGTCCAGGTAGTTGATGAATCCTGACAGACACACTAAATATAAATATCTATAAGACCCAAACCTTGATGACTCTGTAAGGCTTGGCAGGGTTGTTGATGTCCAGGTAGTTGATGAATCCCGACAGACACACTAAATATAAATATCTATAAGAACAAACCTTGATGACTCTGTAAGGCTTGGCAGGGTTGTTGATGTCCAGGTAGTTGATGAATCCCGACAGACACACTAAATATAAATATCTATAAGAACAAACCTTGATGACTCTGTAAGGCTTGGCAGGGTTGTTGATGTCCAGGTAGTTGATGAATCCTGACAGAGACACTGTGAGAATGAAGTTTCCTTGCCACAAACAGCCCACCTGCATGTCCATCAAGTCAGTACCCATCTTGAATTCTCTGTTAAACATACAAATGAGAAACTGTTCTAGCTAAGTGCATTTCCAATCATGTTACTACTGAAACAACAAGCATTCGGAGAGAACTGCAATACATGTCCCCTACCAGGCCTAAACAAATGTTCATATCTCCCAAATTCAAGGGCCTTAACTCTGTGAAAAATTGGTAAATTACCATGAAAGTTTAACTTGATCTGTAACTATATATAATAAACCTATACACACAATTTTAGTTCAATATCTTGATGCATTGGGGAAAACAAGTGCAGAAAACTAATTTTCATAGCTCCTAAGTTCAAGGGCCATAACTCAAAAATGTGTAAATTGCCATTAAGTCAAACTTTATCTGTAACAGTACATGATAAAGATATACACAATATTTCAGCTCAATATGTGGATGCATTGTGAAAAAATAGTCTGGAAAACTATATGTGGGACAGACAGACAGACAGACAAACAGAAGGACGGAGACGAAACTTCCCAGTGTCAACTAAAACTAAAGAGTATTTGAAAATAATATCTGATATGGACAAATAGTATAAACAGACATGGTTTATGACACACTTATTTACCATTAAGTCAGGTTTGTGGAATAACATCACACAGAAAAGTGAATATTGTATAAAGAAACTCACGTGACAACTGACTTTGTGCCAATATCCCATATCTTAGCTGTTTTATCTGCAGACACTGTTAAAACTTGTGATCCATCTGGGCTGTAACTCAACTAAAACGAGAAACAAATCAGTAAATTTAATTAGTATAGTCGACAAAACAACGAATCAGAGGGTATGTCTGCGAAGGAATTTTAGAGTACAGGTACTAATGTGAATTGCTAACATGATACATTTATCTGTATTTTTTGGTAACAACCTATGCTCATTTTGATGTTTGTTCACTGATGGATGCCTATACTTGGACATTACTGGTTAATATCCTCCAACACTCACCCCATATATACCACCTTTGTGTGCTGGACTTCCCAACTCTCCTATGACATCGGCACATTTCCCATCATATATCACAGCCTGCAAAAACAAAATCACAAACTATTACATTATCATGAAATTAATGACAATATTTAGAGAAAACTGGACACAGGTATGAAGACTGGCCTTGATCATGTATTGGTTGAGCCATCAAACTTAACATGGCAGGTGCTGGGTTCGAATCCTGGTCCTGACTCCCACACAGTTTAAGTGTTGACAGTCCAATAGGTAAGGCCACTGAATCGACTACTCTTGCTAATAACCCACTGTCCTGGACAGCCAGCCCAGAAAGCCGAGAAGTGTGCCTAAACCGTAATTGGATGTATAAATGAAAATTAAGTTAAAATGAAAATGAATCAAAATAGAGAGAAGTAACTAAAGTTCCACAAGAAGTAATTTAGTTCAAATATCTGTTTTAGCCTCTTGAAAAATGTGTTCCATCATATGAATTAGAAGAATGTCAATCAAATTAAAATAAATTTGAGGAAAATTACTCAGGATATTTTTTTCCTGATGTGCAAATATGTATAACTGGTCTTTGATATCAGCTTTATCTTGTGAAGGAATAGAATGGCAAATGCCACAAGACTCTACCAAGCAGCATTGCCAACTGATCCGAGTACCCAACTAGGATAAAACCAATATCTTAAGACAGTAACCAATTATTTTATTTATCATGTAATCCTACAATATGAAAAATAAATGAAATGAACTATTTTATTTCACAACTTTACTCCTTTAAAACACACTGACAACCTTGATGTTTAAAATATATATATCTATACACCAAAACAAAAATGTTTGTATTCAAATAATACATTTTATAATACTAGATATTTTTAATATTAAATTTATTTATTATTATAATTTAACATTGCACTGTTTGTTTCCATTGTAGTGTTTTTAGGGTCAAAGGTAACATTCCTTTGCTGATCATAACTGAGGTAAAAGTAGTCAGCGAGCACAAATTGAGGAATTTATGTAGTCATCATATTTTGCCAATATATATAACTGCAGAATAAATATTTCAAAATCCAATATTGTCAAGATACATTTTCATGATTTAATATTTCATATTTTCTCTTAAATCCCACCCCAATCATATTTTGTTGGTGGTACTACACAAAGATTTATGTCATATGCACGGACACAAACACTGAACTGAGTCTGGTGCCATGTATGGTGAAATGATGTACATACAAGTGATATAACACCCACAATGAGGTCTCTGAGAATTGAAAATTGGCATAAACCATTATGGGTTATGGAAAAAAAAGAAAAGAAGATAAATCTTAAACGAGAAATGGGTTATGCAAAAACATACATGCTTGAGTGACGCATGAACAAAGCTATTGTTTCACAATTTGCAGACGCCCGATATTATCTTGAGTGACGCATGAACAAAGCTATTGTTTCACAATTTTCACATGCCCGATATTATCTTGAGTGACGCATGAACAAAGCTATTGTTTCACAATTTTCACACGCCCGATATTATCTTGAGTGACGCATGAACAAAGCTATTGTTTCACAATTTTCACACGCCCGATATTATCTTTAGAGTGCAGCAACGTAAGCCTGGTATACAGTATCTACCATATAATTATGCTGACCTTGGATACAAGAAAAACCTTAAATCACCTTGCCGTCAGCTCCACAGGATATGAAATTGTCTCCACTTGGAGAGTACCGCACAGCATTAACAAAGTTTGTGTGTTCCTGAAAAGACAACAAATGCACACATATGTAATAAGAGAAACAAGCAAGCTTTCTGAGAGTACTGCTAAAGCAATACATATCTCCCCTACCAGGCCCAATAAGCTTTTGTATCTAAGTTCAAGGGCCATAACTCTGTGAAAAAAAGAGAATAAAACACCATGTAAGTTAAAACTATCTGTAACAGTACATGATAAAGGTTTACACAAAATTTCATCTCAGTATCATCAGGCACTGAAAAAAATGTCCAGAAAACTGGGTAACTTGCCACGAAAGTCGAATTTGATTTGTAACAGAACACGATAAAGCTATGTACAAAATTTCAGCTCAATATCTTGTGGAATAAAAAAAGTAAGTGGAACCCCCCCCCCCCCACCCCCCCAACAACCTATGTCCTAAATTCAAAGGGCATATAACTGTAACAAAAAAAATTGGTAAACCACCAGAAAGTCAAACCTGATCATTAGTGATATATTATAAAGCTATACACAAAATTTCAGCTCCATATCTTGGGTCAATGGGAAAAAAATGTCTGGAAAACAAATTTCCACAAGTTCAAGAGCCATAAATCGTCAAGAAAGTTAAACATAATCTGTAATAGTACATGATAAAGATGTATACAAAATTCCAGCTCCATGTCTTGAGGCACTGTGAAAAAACCATCAGGAACAGACGGATGAACAGACAGACAGAAGGACAAGGTGAAACCTATAGTCCCCTGTAGTTGGACCGGTATGGGACTAACAAGTGACACTCGGACACTTGGTATTGTAGACTAAATACCAGTCACTATTAGCCTCGTAATGTCTGTATAAAGTAAAAAGATGAAACATGAGATTGAATGTGAATAGTGAGAGGATGAAAGACAGAAACAAAGTTACCAGAGATGAAATAGGCTTACAAAAACACACACACACTTTACTTAAATCATTTACCACAGCTAAAAACATGCTAAATATTCATTTGAGAAAATGTGGCATTGATAGCATATCTCAATGTGGAAACAGTGTCCTTGTTACTTACTTTTAGATTTAGTTTAAATTTAAATGGTGGACCTTCCATGAATGCCAGAGAATAATCTTCACTGGCTGTCACACATCGATACGGTCTGTTGGGCTTGAAGTCGACAGAATTGATGGATTTTCCCATACCCATGATCTCGCCAACAGTAGTGCCAGTATCCCAGCTGAATACAGAGCCAAATCTGAAATATACAAATTCTTAGTCATTCAGGAGAAAACTATTACCTGCTATCGCTGCTAACATTTCAACTGGAAACAGAATCATGAAGCAAGGGTGTTGGTAAGAATTAACAACATGAAATGGAAGTGGCCATATGTAATGGCAAATCCAGAGAAGTTAGAAAAGATGGTGAATTTTTTTTAAAGTTTTTTTTAACGACACCACTAGAGCACATTTAATCATCAGCTATTGAATGTTAAACATTTGATAATTTTGACATACCGTATACGCAAATATTTTCGCGGCTAAATTAATTCGCGATCAGGTTTCCATTTTACATTTTCGTGAGGATAATAAAATCAAAATTATCCATATTTCATTTGCCAAACTCTTTTCAATGACGATTTCATGCACACACTTGGACACGTTACCATGCTGTCAGTGAGACGTCAATGTTGTATGTATGTCTGATAAGACATGTTATCGATGGAACACGCACATGCGATACAGAAAATTGAAAAAAATTGAAAAACGCAAATACATGCATCAGAAGAAATAACTTTTAATTATTGATGGTACTCACAAACTTCCATTCAAGGTTACAAAGAAAGAAAGAAAGAAATGTTTTATTTAACGACACACTCAACACATTTTATTTACGGATATATGGCGTCAGACATATTGTTAAGGACCACACAGATTTTCAGAGGAAACCTGCTGTCGCCACTACATGGGCTACTCTTTCCAATTAGCAGCAAGGGATCTTTTATTTGCGCTTCCCACAGGCAGAATAGCACAAACCATGGCCTTTGTTGAACCAGTTATGGATCACTGGTCGGTGCAAGTGGTTTACACCTACCCATTGAGCCTTGCGGAACACTCACTCAGGGTTTGGAGTCGGTATCTGGATTAAAAATACCATGCCTCGACTGGGATCCGAACCCATTACCTACCAGCCTGTAGACCGATGGCCTAACCACGACGCCACCAAGGCTGGTAGGTTACAAAGAAAAGAAACAAAACTGAGATTACGTAACAACAGACTTACACCCAACTGTGTGTCACTTCGATCAAATCCACATGACCATGCAGGTTTACAGAACCACGTAATCTTGTGGATAATTTGGCGGTAAAGACAAAGTGCATACGAAACTCGGTATAAATTTAACAGGTACCTCTAACTGCTTGCCTTTTGTACCCATGACTATTATACCAAATCGGAAATAAGTTCACGCGTAATTAAATTTGTGGTGCTGTCATATATTTTATTTGCGAACATTTCTGCGTATGCAGTATAGTCTTAGAGGAAACCTGCTACATTTTTCCATTAGTAGCAAGGGATCTTTTATATGTACCATCCCACAGACAGGATAGCACATACCAGTCGTGGTGCACTGGCTGGAATGAGAAATAGCTTGATGAATGTGTGTGTGTAATCTTGGCAAAATTCCATCTTTTGTGGGATGACTCCCTGGTTTTGCATACAACCAAGTGTCAAAATTACTATAAGCAAACAGCCACAGTTTACAGCCCTGGCTAGCTCTGGTAGTCACCAAATTTGCCAATTGTGAATTTTAAAAACAATTGGCAAAATGTATTTTCATTTGGCACAATAATTTCATGCAGTAAATGCTATTTTGCTAAGTAATAACTAGCTTTTGAAAGTTTAATAATAGACAATTTGGTGATACGTGAGCTAGACCTGGAACTTTAAAATGCATTGAGGTGTTAAACAAATGAGAGTTTAGGCGCAAAACGCAATATATCCATTTTTCATTTTCAGTAAATTTTAATTGGCTTTTATCGCGTTTTGATAAATAAAAAAAACCCGGGAGTTACCAAATACAATTTCATATGGATCAATCGCGTTTTGCGGCAAATCAGCGGGCCTACGATTAGCCCTGACTGACATACAATAATGGCTTTAACTAAAAAAAAGAAAGAAAATGGTTTATATTGCGTTTTGCACCTGAACTCTTCAAATACTCCTTTCCTGGCATAATATATATTCATCTCCACCCCAGTTTGCTAGTAGACCTTTAAATAATTACGCCAACGTGTTCTTACTTCTCCCTTCCTTCTCCTCCAACAACAATCCTCTTACTGTCATCCGTCCAGGCGATGTCCTTGATTTTACCGCTAATCGGCTGGTACTCATACTTCAGCAAGTGTTCCTTCTGAGTTGTGTCCCAGATTCGAATCTTGCCAGATACATCTAAAATTGGAAAACAACGTGTCACAATTTCAAAATGTCAATCTAGGGATATGAATGCATCAAAAAGCCATACACATGTATGGAAGTAGTATGTAACTGAAGACAATGTCTATAAATCTAGTCCCAACATTAACACACACCCCCTGCCCCCAACCTGGTTCCAGACTATATAATGTAATTATTATTTAGATAAGTGTAAACCTATTTTTCTAATAAGTGTAAAGAACAAAAATTACCTCCAGATGCTATGTAGAAACCACTTGGTGCATACTGGGCCACTGTTGTCTCCTTTGAATGCTCGGTGTATATATCGGCAAACAGTGGGTTCTGAAATATGAGTGAAAATATATACAAAGTTTGTTTTGTTTAACGACACCACTAGAGCACATTGATTTGTCAAACATATGGTCATATTTGACACAGAGAAAAACCCCCACCACATTTTCCATTAGTAACAAGGGATCTTTAATATGCACCATCCCACAGACAGGATAGCACATACCACGTCCTTTGATATACCAGTTGTGGTGCACTGGCTGTCAAGTGAAGTGTTATATCATAATATATTTATTATTACCCAGTGCGCACTCATATCTGGGAAACTAAAAATCATAATTTCTCACTGAGTATTTATTATATATTCATTTAAGTTACAAATTTTTTGAAAGCGTTTGCATTTATATCTCTGAGTTTTTATTGTTAAAGTTGTAATAAAATTTTAATACAATTCATAAGAAACTTTTTTTTTGACAGAATAAATAGAAAATATATTTATAGCAATACCCAGAATAGTGTGTAAAGTTGTTAACATCATTTCTATACAAATGTAGTCATAATTACCGTACTTGAGGTAATAAATAGAACAACAAACTCCGTATCAGTTATTATCAAATATATGTCCCTTGTGAAATAATTTTCAATTGTCACGAGCTTTAAATTATTTCAAGAGGGACATAAATTTGATAACCGGTAGCTCATTTATTATCCTCTATATGGACAACCTGCAATTCATACATGTATCAATTCTAATTCAAGTCTCTCTATTTTAGAACTGTAAGTGTTGCTATTAAATTATAGTAAATATCTCAAAACACTTTACCACTAATGATATACCATCTACATATATGTATCTAGCAGTGATCTGCCCATTATGGTTGGAACTGACCAGCATTTGTACAGTTCGAATCAGAACTGCAGCTGCCTGCTGACCCACCAATACAATGTTTAAATAATACTATGTCAGCATAATGTGCAGTGAGATATTTATCACCCACCTATAAGAGAGATCATAATGTAATAACATTTCCGTTTGTCACACAGTAATGATTTCCAGTGACAAACCATAATATGAGGGTGAACATGACTCGTCAACACACTGGGATTAATGTAATTCATTGGGATTACTTTTTCATTCATAACATTCCTGCAAGTGTGCCTGTTTTAAATACCAATACTGATAATGTAGATATATATATTTATTATCCACATGGTTCAACATCATTGAAGCACACGTGTAATAACAAGTGTAATGACATAATTTTTGGAAGCGACGCCATAACATGATGTTGTTTTCCCCAGTCCTAGTTCCGACTGTGCATGTGTAATATGACTTCATTTCATCGGCTCCTTCTAGTTGGGGTTGAAACATTTTGAGACTGTCCTTGTTATTCATAAAAATATAACATTAATAATATGGATAATAAAGAAATTATTACACTCACTTGCTCGGGCAATACAAAAATCCTGACACTCGTTTCATAAAATCAGTACGACACACAAGCTCATATAATAATATCTATCTATAGCATATAAATGATACTCGACTTGAAACCATTGATCAAAAACATGAATTCTAACAACTCAGTCCATATATCATAATATAATATCAAAACAGTTTTACCATAATTAATAAACCAATTATGTTGAGAGTGCTCATCAATCTGCAGTTATTAACAAATCTTTCTGAAATTAGTCATTGTCAAATCAACACCTTGATCATATGCTTGCTGATAGCTACTAGTAGACAAATCCATTCCATTGCAATGTCACTGACCCCAGCCAGCCCAAGTATGCAGAACACATGTACAAGCTTAAAACTCTTATCAAATGCCAAAGTATTCTGCAGTGCAAACTCAACCAGTTTATTAACTCCTAAAACAATACACAGATTTTTATAATGCTGATAATAGTTACATGACATTTGTGTGCTTGAAAACACAGCTGCTCATGGCTAGCTCTGCCACTCGCCAAATTCGACAATTGCGAATTTCAGGAACAATTGGCAAATTTTATTTTGATTTGGCGAAAACATTTCATGTAATAATTGGTCTATTGTTGAAAAATAGCAGTGGATTTTGCATATTTAAAGATAATGTGGCGAATGATTTTGCTTACCAAGAGTTAGTCCTGCTGCTACTAGCACCATTTTCTAAGACAACTGATTACAGAAGTTTATAATTGATCATCACAATGATTCACATAAGCAGGCTTTCTGCCACAAGGTAAAATGGGTATGGCACCATATCCAAACTTTTTGCAGATTTTATTTTAACCTTTCGACAAAATTAATGATTCTTATCATTACTGTATGATTTTTTTTTACCCGAACCCTAATCCGTAACCCATTTTCTTTCTTGGGGAGGCCCTCCATATACTGTTGACTGCGGCTGCATTCAATTCCATAGCGCCATACCAAAAAATTTCTTTCTGGCAGAAACGCTGATTAGGGGAATTAAAATGATCAATTTTTAAAAATCATAATCAGTCATTGGAATATCCCTATTCTCTAATATATAATAGATCTATATATAATAACCCGACATGTTTTGATAAAACCACATAATATTAACAGTATAAATAACTTACTTCAATGTCCCTAATGATGACACTGTTTCCATTACAGTACAGAAATGTCTTTCCCTTGGGATCTTTGCCAAGGACGATTGAAACACCACGTTCAGTACGAGGAAGAGATGCAAAAACACTTTCTGAAAAATAAATATACACTATATACTGATCAGTCATCGGAAATCATCAGTTACCGTACTACTGAAGGTAATACTAATAGCAAGATCTTACTGCCATTTCTGAAATATAGTAACAGAACATTTTGTTTTCAAAATCAAGATTAGTGATATTTCTAGTCAATTGAAAATTGATTAGCAACTACTGTTTAATGTCTTAAAATTGTGTAGCGATGACTGAAACTCATGACATGATACTGAACAAAATGTTCCCTGAGTAATAGTACCAATTCCTATAAATTAATAAATTATCATCCACAGAGGTTAAATGTAATGTCACTGTTTTGTGCATGCTCACAAGCTTTAGAAAAATTATTATTCCAAGATAAATATAGGAGGGGTGGGTGGGTGTTGAGAGCACTACCCTGTATATTATTTCCATCAAAAATGTTAACAAATGCATCGTTTAGCAATTTAGAATGTTTGGCAATGGAGCAAAGCGATCTTGCAACTAGTCTTATCTCGGTGAGTTAGCCGTAAATTCCAGTTACCGGTACATTATACATGTAAATTAAGGTCGACGACAGCAAGCCCTCAGATTTCATGGAGACGATCGTTTCTGGTACCGTGTTGGTGAAATCACGGTACCGAAATTTGTTTCCCATGATTATTATATCGAGTCTGACTATTCAATGAAAATAATATATAAAAAATAATATATAATTATTTTTTAAAAACCAGTTTCCGATGAGTTCCCATGATCACAAGGCACGGAACCGAAAAAGTGTTTCCCATGAAATTTGAAATCCCATAGCCTGCAACAGTCACTTTTTGCAACCTTGTTTTGGCTTTGTACACAATAAATATAGCATATCTCACAGTAATTTGACATGGAATCCATATTTTGTAAATGGTAGAATTGTTTAATTAAAAATTTAAAAAACAAACAGATTATGGTGCATTAGTAATGTTCAAACAAAACAATTTCAATAGCAAATTTTGCATTGAAATTTTTCCAGCGTTCTGAAAACGGAAACGTCATGCACTCAGTTTATTGTTATTGTAAGGAGATGTAAAGTGACGTCAATGGAATATCAACGTCATTCAAATTCAAAATTAGCTGTATTATTACAATGCTTCGTTACATTAAAAGAAAATCTAGTCAACTAACCTTGACCCCTGTAAAAATTCTATAACGAGAAGACAACACTGTTTACAGGTCAATAGTTTTATTTTTCACAATTCTGAAGAAAATATTAAGTTTAAATTTTAAAATGATGAATTTAACATCATTGTTTACTTTGTTCAATACAAAGTAAAATAATCATTATAAATATGTAACTACTGACCTTTGTTGTCAACGAATGAAAAATTCCCACCAGGAAGTGAATATTTGTAATTTTTTTAACACTATCAAAATCCGTCCCATGTGAAAGGCACAAATGTGGAATGCAGGGCTAGCTTGAAGTTTGAAAGCAGTTGGCAATTTTGTTTTTTAATTTGGCGAAATAATTTCATTTAATAATTGACATTTAAAAAAAAAAAACCTGTTGATTTCTGCAATTTTTAACACTTAAAGCCGCACACCCTAGTTCCATCCAGCGAAAATAAATTATAATTTGGTTAATCTACAAACCTGTAACACACTTAGATCACGTTTTTATCAAATGGAGTGAAAAAGCAGGTTTTATATCGATAAATACCATGGGAATCCCCATGTCCCAATTGCTTGAAATAATTTTGAAAGTTAGTATTCTGATGTCATCGGTAGATGTCGCTCGAAGCACAACAATGCCTACGTCACGATAAATTTCACAGACTTGGAGTGTGTTTCTTTCACCTCTCCTGGACATGTTCCAATTGTTCTGTCCTGGTTGTATCCCCTCTCCAGATATCGTAAGACTTAGCAAAATTATTGGTTTTAAGGGTTTGTAACGTTTTGTATTGAGACACTTACTTGTCTGAACTTTATTGTTACTGAAAATGTTCACGAATTGTGAAGAAAAATCTCACAAATGAACAACAACAAATCAGATGTTGATTGCACGAACTGTGCACGAGAAAACAAACCGAACCAAAATGGTAACGGTCACGTGATATACCAACGTCTGTGACATTGAAATGGAAATATCCCCTCTAAAAATAGATTAGACCTTGTCTGCTCAACGGTTTTTTCTCAGACGTGCGTGCAATTTATGAAATACGAAAAATGCATTTTGTGGTATTACAAAAACCAGGATTACCAAAAAACACTTCAGATGAATGGAAATGTATATTCTAAATAATAAACGGTAAGTAAAGTGCAATTTTATTTGTGAAAAAATGGGTTTAATAGCGAAAAACAACGCCGTAATGGTTAACAGCTAGCCGTAACTAGAGTGTGTCCCTTTAATAGACAATCTGGCAAAATGTTTTGCTCACTCAGAGCTAGCCCTGGGAATGTATGGAAGACCACATCCATCATAAAATTGAGGGAACAATACAACAGATTGTCAACGAAGCAAATATAAATGAATTATGAATATACACGTGTTTGGTGAACATTGGTTGTCGACCAGCACCAAGTGTGTTTGAGATTGGAAAGTACCCCTTAGTTTTTCATTCTTTAGAGTTTGTTTTAGAATTTGAATTTTTATAGATGCTTAGTAAACAGTCATGCCACTCTTTAACAGCTTTTCAAGTAGTCAATAAATATTCATGAATACAGGAAAATGGTTTTCTTGCGCACTAACAACTTTTATAGGTGGCTGAAAAAAGAACAAAAGCTTTCTTCTACAAACATTAAAAAATGTAAGAATGTTTCACAATATAACCATTGTGGATCTGACACAAACAGCCTTCCGTACATCACCCCCCACTTTAAGAGTGTCAGTCATGTGACTTGTAGACTAAATATAGACAAAACTAATGCAAACGACAGTCATTACTGATCTATCAAATCTAGGCTCTATTAGTTTAATATAAACTTTGGATATGGTTTCTGTATGCAATAATAACAAGGAAGAAAAAAGAAATCTTACCTTTTACCACCCTCATTTTCTATTTTGATCGATCAAGGCTTGTTTAGTTGATCAATACATATGCAGTGGTATTAAACTTTGTGCTTGCACAGTGTGATTAGAAAGAGTGCGGAAGTGATATGGGACGGCATTTGATAGTTTAGGATATATATTTTCATAAAAATCTACCTCCATCAAACCATTTTGACTTCTTCTATTTAAATGTATATATACACATAAACAGCCCCCAACCAGAATTTACTGAAAAGAACTTTGCTGTGACATATGAGGTAACTCTACTATTCGTTCATACTTTATATTATTCAGTATAAGTATCACATGGTATATCATTTAACTTTGACAGGTCTAATGTCGGCGTAGCAGACAATAACTTTGCAGGTATTAAATTTTCTGACAACTGAAGTTCACTACGCGAAACATTTCATTAGAACCAAAATATTGCATTAGCAAAAACTGATAACAAGCACAATATTTATGCTATTATAATTAATATATTAAGTTGGTAGCTCGACTAGAAGCATTTTCAATAATGAAAGAAAAAACGACACTTTGCTGCAATCTAATTAAAATTAGCTCCACGATTACATGTGGATCTAACAGCAGCCCGTTGGAGCTCATGTCCAGTTGACCTTTCATTCGACCAATCAAAACCGTACTTGCAAAATCATGCCAGTGATTTGAAAAGAATTTGAAAACATTTGGGATTATGCCGAGGGTATACAAAATGATTCGGGTGAATTACGAAGTATGCCGGAAACTAATTTCAATATAAAATTCGTTTCAAGACGGAAAAAAAAAACCCAAGATGGTATACCAGTAGCTATAAAATCTGTTTATACAGGAGATAAAAAATCCCATTGTCCGACGCCCGTGCCAAGTGGAATTTTCATGCCGGGCAAGTAATTATGTTAAGTGCATATGCCCAATGACAAGTGACTAATGTAACACCAAAAACGTTTTTTAAAATTTTGTTACAAATCTCGGTAAAACCTTTGGAAAGAGTTCCAATCGTCCAACTATTTACATAGCTCCAAGGACAACTAACTCAAACCCTAAATGATGAGACGATCGGAACTCTTTCCAATGCATTAACACACCAAAACGGAAAGCAATGTGTTGAAAAGTTCAATAACACATTGCAGTATAACAGAGTTCATGTTTACTTTGTTTTATTTAATGACGCACTCAACACATTTTATTTATGGTTATATGGCATCAGACAGGACCACACAGATATTGAAGGAGGAAACCCACTGTCACCACTTCATGGGCTACTCTTTCGATTGGCAGCAAGGGATCTTTTATATGCACCATCCCATAGACAGGATACCACAGCCTTTGATGTACCAGTCGTGGTGCACTGGCTGGAGCGAGAAATAGCCCAATGGGCCCACTGACGGGGATCGATCCCAAAGTGACCGTGCATCAAGCGAGCGCTGTACCACAGTGAGAAAATATATAGGGCAAAAAAAAAAAGTGTGTTTCCGGTCGACCAACCGTCCCTAGTTTTACCCCCACCCCCCGACCCTAATTTTTTTCTCTCTTAAAAAAAATAATTAAAAAAATAAAAATAAAAATAAAAAAAGAAGTAAAAATAAGAGGACAACATCACCAAACAAGAGTATTTCCTTCCTTGCACATTGTTTACATACTATTATACGATACATTTTGCACATGTAATTACCTTCCGAAAAACATCGAGAAATTATGGAAAAGCTTTTGTAATAGAGTTCCTTCCCCTGATTAGCTACCACCGAACAGCTTGGTCGGTCACGGAAGTAACCGAATGTACGAACATAGCCTTGGTACAGGTTTCGATGCCACAAATCCATATATATTATTTATAGATAATGTTATATAAGTACACACACATTAAAGAAGAAAGGAAAGGGAAAAAAAAAACCCACAAAAAAAACCTACCTACCTACCCTAATTTTTTGGGGGATGCAATCGGAAACACACCTATTTTTTTTAAGGCCTAGGGCAAATGAATATCTGATTGGCACTTACCCTGTGGCAAGTCATTTTAAAAACAAATTTTGAACCCCTGTTATACTAGTATACAATCCAGAGTTTATTACTGCACTTTTCCCCGTTTTTTAATGTTGAAATAGACCAACAAGTTCACCTATTGCATAAATAGTTTTGCCCAATATTTTTAGAATTTGTATGATCCCGAATAACGCTATAAAAGGTGAAGTGTAATTGGTCGATATTTAAATTGTTATTTATAGATGAAATGTCACCTGGACATGGGAGTCCACACAATGCTGTTAGATCTACTGGTAGATCCAGTAGTCTGAGTAGAGCTAATTTTAATCAGATTGACTTTGTTGTTTCTGCTCAGGCTGATTTAACATATTATCTTGCGATAGTTGTAACATAATATCTTGCGATACATCCAGAACTTTATAAATGAAGTATCGAAAACATATGTCGATCGAAATTGTATGATAAACGTCTCCGGCACGATATTTATTATTGTGATGTTTATTGCTGTGCCGTAACGTTTATCCATTGGATCGAATTTTCCATTTGCAATCACGATTTAATAAAATCAGGCATATGTGCTTTATTTAAGAGCCTCAACACGTACAACAACATATTTTAATAAATTTTAGACAAAAATATTAAGTACAATACCTTTGGTAACCTTTCCAGGATTAGATGTTTGAAGATGACACATTTAAACATTTGAAAACTATTTTTATCCTGGCACATCGAAAATGCGGAATGAAAATTTTGCGGAACGAGAATTATTCGTATCAAGCATTTTACGTAAAAAGAAATATTGCGGAACTGAATGGAATTGATTATTAAATGTATTTATTTTGTTATTTTTGTTTCTACATATGTGCTTTGTGTGGGTTGCATTATATGCATTGTTAATAATATTATCACATTAAAGTTTTGGGGTGTATTATTCTTTTTTATTATTATTAAAAAAATAATGATTGTTAGTACAGGTCATTACTTATTTTAAGGCCTTCATTTATTTACTTTTTCCAAAATTATTATTTCCTTTAGTAATTGTTTTTAAATATTATTATTACAGGCCATTGCTTACATGTGTTTCAAAGGTTTTTTTTCTTCTTTTTTTCTCTTCTTTTTTGTTTTAATTTTATTTATTTATTTTAGCTATAATTACTGGTCATTAGTTATTTTAGGAGTTTTATTCAGTTAAATTTAATTGTTATTATTAATTTATTATCAATTAATTGATTTTTAAACAATATTATTCATTAATTAAGTTTATTTATTTATTATTATAAAACGTGATATTCCATTAAATATCGTGGAATAAACTCGTGAACCCGAGACGAATAATAATAAAAATAATCCGATTCCACCAACAGTTTTCAATCACATTTTAACTATGCTCACAATGGCCGGCGGGAATATTCGAGATTTTGTTTGTAACTGAAAATTGGATTAATGCAGGATTACTATTTGGACAAACTGTCTATTTATGCGTAAAACGTGACTCGGGAAGTTTTCTTTATACAGTAAGTGTTTATATTTATTGCTACATCTCATATTTCGCCACGAAATAATTAATTCCATGGTTGTATCGATTCCGCCTGAAATCTGGGCGGAAACTGCACGCTTGTTTTTGCTATTAACATTGTAAACATCGGGTCCAAATAAATGTCAAAATGTTAAAAAACGGACCGTAGATGTTTACCGTGGTGAACTAGAGGGCACTATACTATTGTGTACGAAGCCAAAACAAGGGTGCAAAAAGAGACTCTGCCAGGCTCTGGTCGAACTTAGATGGGATTGTGGCTGTTTTAAATGTTTACATTATGAACATAAATTATTTTATTTCTGTTTAATTCCACCACAGTCGGACCAGGTGATAATTTACTCCTACGCCCACATCTGCCAATGATTTTGTGTGGGAATAATTAAAATCATCAACCATTAAGGTATAACCAGCGCTATAAGACACACTGCATACATTTTTTAAAATGTAAATTGCAGCAAAGTACATGCCTATTAAGTAATAAATACAAACAAATATTATTTTGTTTTTATTTATCGCGAAAGTTGAACTTGAAAGCTTGCGATCAAATTAACCGGAAGTAAAAATACGACCCATGTTACATTTTATATAGAGACAAACAATCAAAAGCAGCCTTACAAACACCTATTTATAAGTTAGCGCCTTACTTTGTGTAAAAGACATGATTTCGCTTCAAACGAGTCGTCTGTCACTGTTGTCGAAACACCTTTAAATCTGTCGGATCTTCCTACCGGTTTCTATCCAGGAAGTGACTCAAGGGTGAAGGACCCTAAGGTACGCATGCGTGAGGTGTACCAAACATCCAAATAAGGATTTGAAATAGTTACGCCAAGACTCAGAGCGCTAATTTTGACGGTGAAATGTTCCTACTTTTTATGGAAGTCAACACTCAAACCTCATTAATTGTTGCATAGCTACAACAGAAAATAAATAAAGTACCAGTCTACACGTATGTGTGTATGTGTGTGCGTGTGTGTGCGTGTTTGTGTGTGTGTGTGTGTGTGTGTGTGTGTGGATGGATGGGTCATTCTACAGAAAGCGTCGCTTTTCAAAATACAAATTCAAGATCAAACAATTAAAAGATATAAATATTTATTATTAAATTTAGGAAAAATTACATTTTCGCGCATGCGCCGTTCGACATTTTCAATTGTTAAAAACAACTACATGATAAAATATATATATTTCTGAACTATGCACAATGGACGAACACTTTTTTTAAAAGGAAACAATTAGTTTGTCCGCGTTTCACCAACGGTTGCACAGGGAACGCCTTTTTTTTTCATACTATGAAATTCACTACATGCTATTTATTTCTGAGTCGATTGTTTTATAAATTGGACACAAAAAATTGAAAAATAGTATTTATTTTTTATTTCCAAAACACTTTTACTTGTCTTCTTACGTCAAACCAAACTGGAATTATTAACAAAAAAAGAAAGAAAAACCAAACCAAAACAAATACTCCACTTAAATTGTAGAATGATGGGACGGACTATAGTAAACTTAAGGTTTTAGGGGTTTGTAAAGTTTTGTAGGCCTATTTAGATACTTACTTGTCTGAACTTTATTATTAATGGGAATCTTCACTAACGGTGAAGAAAAACATCACAAATGAACAACAAGCAGACGACAACAAATCGGATGTTAATTGCGCGAACCAAGCATAACGCAGTTAGGGACGTTGAAGATATATACTCTTTACATTCCAGCAAAACATTTATTTTACTCAAAGTGCCATTATGCAGCTATGATGCTGCACAAGTCCCTTTAATTTTCAAATCATCTTCAAAAATTGGCAAAGCGAAGAAAACGGCATCTTATTCAAACGCATTATCGTTGGTGTTACTAATGGTCATTGGTGTTACTCGGTACCTGGTAACACCAATGACAGGTAACACCAATGTCAAATATGTGCATAATTAATTCATGCTCTCTAAAGAAACAGTTGAGAAAACTGAAAAAGTGCATGCTGTAGCAGACATACGATGTCTACAATAACATACAAACAGTTTCTTAAAGTTACATTCTCTGGTTACCATATTATAACAACATGTACAAATATGAAATACAAGCTCAAATGCACTTTTAAGAAACTCGTGTGTGTTCGCTATGAACGGAAATCGTCAAAAGTATACGCTCGATTCGTCGCCTGTGCCGCCATAGCTCGGCAAAGCACAAACGACAGCCTGTTGTCAGTTTCATTTAACACGTGCGTGCCGATTTCAAATTGTAGGTTTCGTCTCAAAAAAATTAAAAGAAATCTTGCGCTGTATGAAGAACGTTCGGTTGAGGATACGGTACTAGTCTTTCGTTAAAACCGGTTTGATCTTAACAACGTATTATCGACAATCGTACCTTCCTATTTCAGAATTAATATTTTATAAAGTGTTAGTAGAACTTTTAAAGTTTAGTTTGTATACTAGTAACACATTAATCATGTATATATTTTTTAAAATAAAATATACTAAACATGGGTGATTTAGGGGGGCTGGAGGGGTTGATTTGCCCGAAATTTTACCCAAATAAAATTTGCCTGAATTTTCCCCACTGTTTTGACCGAATTTGGGGGGGGGGGGGGGGGTAATTGCCCCCCCCCTGCCCCCCCCCCCCCCCCCGGGTCGTACGCCCATGATACTAAAGTAGACAATGAACGTTTTCACTTCTTAATTTTACGTGTTAAAATCGATAAATTCAAATAAATATTATTTCGTTTGGAAAGGGTAAAGTTAGTGAGGTGTTGTTTAACGACATCAAAGTTAGAGCATATTGATTTAATAATCATCCGACGCCATACAACCGTAAATAAAATGTGTTGAGTGCGTCGTTAAATAAAACATATCCTATCCTTCCTTCCATCTGCTGTTGGATGTCTAACATTTGGTAATTTTGACATATACACATGTAATCTTAGAGAGGAATCGGGTGCATGTGCAGGGGGAGGGTATTGGAGGTAGAAACCCTTACTTTCTCAAGCTTAAAAAAAATTGAAATGTATTTTCTGGGAAACCATGGCCCCATATAAACTTCGCTCAACACAGTCTATAACCCCAACCCCGCTGAAATCCCTGCACACGCGCCTTGGAAACAAGCTACATTTTTTTTAGCAAGGTATCGTTTATAGGATAGCACATACCATGGTATTTTATATACCCGCCGATGGGAATCGATCCTAGATTGACCGCGCATTTCAAAAAAACACCTTTTTAGGTCTAAGTAATGAATAAAAATAACATATAGTCTTGAAAAATGTTACGTAAATCGAACACAGTACCCTCTTCCTTTACCCTTAGAGCGTTACGTAATTAGTAACACCCCCTTACATGTAACGCCTATGCCAACAGCTGGCCACTGTCAAAATTTCAAGGCAAATCCTCCACCCACCGACCCTTGGAAAGGCGTTGTACCATACCTCTATGGATATAAATATGTTTTGGAGATATGAGACAACCCCTCAATCAAGACAGTTAAATGTGTTCAAAAATTGCGAAATCTCACGTGATCTCCACACTCCGAGATCGGTAGGAGCCCGTCAAAAGTGTTCCACTTTCAAAATACTGGCTTTGCTTTTGACCTGGATAAGCCAGCGTAGTGAAACTAATGCGGAATGCGGCGTCATATATGCACCAAACGTAATTGGAGTTTCTGTTCTATATGCTTAAATAATAAAAATATTCCGGATACTGCCGCTTTAAAATTATTAACCATTACCGTAACTCCAATGACAGTGAATAAACCTACATTTATATTTTGACAACACATCCATGACATTTAAAGAAAACTATTCACAACTGTTCATATGTCTGATGTTTTTGAGAAATAAGTTCGATGGCCGATATCTACCGGTGGAATGTTTCATCCAGAGAGCATTTAGTTTTCTTTGCTATCTCACAAGTATATGTATATAGTAACACCAATGACATAAAACTCCAGGGATAAGCTTATATTGCCCACCATCTTTTGAATACGGAAAATATTTACAAGATTCCTTCTGTAGTGAGTAAGTCAGCCATCAGTATGTATTACATTAAAGGTATTCAGTGTTATGTCTTCTGTTATATATTTTAACAGTGCATGTTATGTATAGTGTTTTGCTAGGGACAGGTAACACCAATGACATTTTACGCTAATCTCGAATAAAATCTCTATCAAAGCTGATTACAAGAGAGAAAAAATGCTATGACAGGATGATATTATTAATAAGGTATCGTTAAAGACAACAAATTTAGTTTTCTATATATAAAGAAAAAAGAAATTGTACAGGGACATAAAAGTGACACTTTCTGTAGAATGACCCGGATGTATTTATGTAAGTATATATACATGTGTGTGTATGGGGGTGGGGGTGGGGGAGGGGTCCACGGGAATGTCCAAACGGAGTCAATATAACAGTAGTGTATGTCAAGGTCACAATGATTATGAATAAAATAACCTCTAATATGTGTGTGTGTGTGTGTGCGTGTGTGCGTGTGTGTGTGTGTGTGTCTTTTATAACCTTATTATATATCGGACTATGTACGTTCATGTTATATATACACATACATACATACATACATACATACATACATATGTGCCAGTGCATCATTGAATATATGTATGTTTAAGTCAAAACCCGACATACATACAATAGAGATATTCAAAATATAAAAATACATACATACATACATACATACATACATACATACATACATACGTACGTACGTACGTACGTACATACATACATCAATGTAGTAGCAAGCAAGAGGCAGACGAGGCGCTTGCCTCGTCTGGAATTTCCCCAGATTTGTTTGATTTTTCCCATGACATGTCTGGGTTTTTCTCGGCGTTTTTTCCTCTCTGGCTACGCCCCAGTACATACATGTATTTGATATCCATCCATCCATCCATCCATCCATCCACCCACCCATCTATCCATCTATCTAAACAAGGCCACATGCAAATGAGGCTAAGCTTTTTATTAGGTTACGGAAGTAAAATGATCTTTGTGTCAAACATGTGTGCGAGAAAAATTACGACCATTTTTCAAGATGAAGTATGTTCCAGAATCAAACATTCATAACACATTGGCTATTCCAGCTACTAGACTAGGAATGTGTTTTTGGTGTCACACCGTATGTTGTTGGGGACATAGAACACGGAAATAATATTCTTAAGATGATCTGGTGAACATTTTACGCAGATGTAAAATAAAAGAGACAAATAATGGGTTATTTCCTTTCTAAAAAGTACCAAAAGTGGGCCTCCCCTTTACACAACCTATACAGGCCTACTCGGTCCCATTTCCACCCCAGCTGCCAATTTGCTACTAAAGGTGGAATGGTTATGTTTTATCAACGTCAGTGCCGTAACGGTGATTCGCAATGGATTCTGTGAATTTGGCAAATAAATGACCATATAACTATCTAAAAAGGAATGTCGTGTTGGATGTGGAACCACGAAACATTGCATACAACTATGCATTTTAAGTAAATTGGTGTCATTTGTGTAAGAGGTAGTCAGTACCGTAACATAGTTTCCCGTTTTGGTACTGACGAAGCGTTACGGTACTGACACAGTTTTACATAATGGACGACATAATGGGTACCATAAAGTGCAAAATAGATACCAATATTTGTAATTGTATATACTAGTATACTAAATTAGACCGGAATAAGGAAGGAAGGAAATGTTTTATTTAACGACGCACTCAACACATTTTATTTACAGTTATATGGCGTCGGACCACCGGAGGGAGGAAACCCGCTGTCACCACTTCATGGGCTACTCTTTTCGATTAGCAGCAAGGGATCTTTTATATGCAGCATCCCATAGACATCATAGCACATACCACGGCCTGTGATGTATCAGTCGTGGTGCACTGGCTGGAGCGAATAATAGTCCAATGGGCCCACCGACGGGGATCGATCCCAAACCGACCGTGCATCCAACGAGCGCTTTACCAGTGGGCTACGTCACGCCCCTTAGACCGGAATAACCCAAAACTACCATATAAAGTAATGACAGGCACTTAATGCTTACCGTTTCACATGTGACACCGAACTTCTCAAAACCTAAAATACAGTATGTTTGTGAAATGGCATGAAACTTGGTATAGTAAGTTTATAGCTACTTAACTATACCAAATTTCACGAGTAAATGGTATGTTGTTACCATTCATTAAGTGAACTGTTTATGGTGCGGAATCTGTCCCAGAGTTTGATCTCGGAGATCTTGCTCCCTACCCCCACCCCGTCTCATATGATAGATGTATTTCGGTTTAGTGGTTAAAAATGTAATATCTTGGTCGGCTGTTTTTCTTCTGGTGTGTGTGTGTGTGTGTGTGTGTGTGTTTGTGTGTGTTTGGGGTAGGTTTTTTTTGTTCCTTTATATATTTTATTTATTTATTTAATGTTAGGGAACATAGCTTTCATCAACATATAATGTATGTTTGTTTACGATATAGGACGGCAAAAGTCATTTTTGATGTTGCAACCTCTCATTACATAATACCGGCCTCGGTGGCGTCGTGGCAGGCCATCGGTCTACAGGCTGGTAGGTACTGGGTTCGGATCCCAATCGAGGCATGGGATTTTTAATCCAGATACCGACTCCAAACCCTGAGTGAGTGCTCCGCAAGGCTCAATGGGTAGGTGTAAACCACTTGCACCGACCAGTGATCCATAACTGGTTCAACAAAGGCCATGGTTTGTGCTATCCTGCCTGTGGAAAGCGCAAATAAAAGATCCCTTGCTGCCAATCGAAGAGTAGCCCATGTAATGGCGACAGCGGGTTTCCTCTTAAAATCTGTGTGGTCCTTAACCATATGTCTGACGCCATATAACCGTAAATAAAATGTGTTGAGTGCGTCGTTAAATAAAACATTTCTTTCTTTCTTTCTCATTACATAACTGTAGCCGCAACTGAATTCATAGTTACCATTCATTTAGTACATGATTAATTCCGTCAAATGAAGATGATTTTTCCTTTAAAAAAAAAACATTTCATACTGTCTCTGTAATTAAAGTCTCATACTCGAAAACAATTGATCGAAAAAAGATCAGACTCTCTCGGAAACACCAATGTTGAGTTGTTCTTTGATGAGTATGTCACAAACAATGTCGTGTACCGTACCTGAGTCTTGCCATTAAATCGTGTCTGTTCAGGTTACCATTATTACAGGTATTAAGTACCAGTGTAATGATTGTGCGTAACGGAAGACTAAAGTGACTATGGCAGTTGCCAGCGTTTAAATTCGTGCTTTTCAAATTAAATTGCCTACGAGGGCCAATACTATCAATGGTAATGTTAATCACTAGTCAGCAGGCTAATGACACAAGGAACCATATACAAAGTACGTCCGCAAAATTTCATAAATGTTATTAGCGTACATCGTCAAACTCAATGATCCTCCGGTCTGTGTAATATTCCCTCCATCCTCGCCAAACTGCTCTTGTGGAATAGTAATAGGAAGCGGTTTTTTTCTTCTACATGTCGCACTGACTTTGTTTAATCATGTTGGCCAAGCAATTTGATATTCACGTGATTTTTCAATAACGAAAATGCTGAACTCTCAGCATAAAATAGTTAACATCTCGACAAACAGAATAGCAAACACTCAATCTTGACTGTTTTGTTTCTTCGAATACTGTGTTTTCATATTTTTAAAGAACTTCGATTAACTTTCTTATGACAAGCAAAATATACTTGCACATTCGAGATAAAGAGAAAGTGAGGTAGAGAAATACAACCGTTTTTCAAAGCTAAGGTACATGGACTTCGTTACGTGTGACATACTATAATAGCCCCCTGTCGTGGACACATCCACCGGGGAATGTCGGAGAACGTGTCCAAGACAGGCGTGCTTCAACCTTTCAGTGGTTGTAAGCACGTATCAAATAGTTGATTGATTGACTGATTGTAATACATATAGATATGATGAAAAAAGAGTGAGGTATGTGGACCTCTGAATATCTACCGAAGTGTAGGATTGTTTGCCTTCACTTCTGGCCCTTGTAGTGCGAATTCTGCTAATTCACCAAACTCTGATCACACTCTGCCGACCCATACGTACTTTGTACATGGTCCTCAACAGTGACTACATCGCACATCACTTGAAACCAGAACACGCTTATCGGTCACCATTTTGAAGCTGTGTTCCCATCAGCGTCATAAAACGTTTCAGAACCCTTTTGGAAACGTTTTAACGACTTACAATGTTTTTGGTCCTTCTTATAACGTTGTGGAAACGTTTCAGCTTAAAATCGTCTGGAACATTTTCAAACCATTTCAGCTGAAACGGTTTAGATATTGCATGCGAACACCTTATGGTATTTTGACTAAGACGTTTGCATCTTGTAATCAAATATGACGTACTACTTAAAACGTATTGAGTGTGAGCGTTAAAACGCTTTCAAACGATATAAAAAGGCTAGTAGGATCAGCTAGTCGATATTGATTAAACCATTTTTCATATAACAGTTTGGGGACGTTCATAAGTGGTTTTAGTGGGAGCACATCTTAACATATATATTATGATACATTCAGGCAGATTTAATATTGATGCTGACGAGAAGTCAATTCTGGTTAGTGGACTGTATGAAATCGGTAACAACCGATTGTTTTGTTTTTGTTTTGTTTGTTGTTATTGTTGTTGTTGTTTCTTGTGGCCAACACATACGAATTCCATTAATTTAAATACATTACCTCTTTAGCATCGATTGGATTGTGAACAGGGGCACCAGTAAGTGTAGGCTGTTCAAATTGACCTTTATATTGTGGAGTTAGACCTATTCACCCTCCTTTGGTATCTATGCAGTATAACCGTAAACTACAAGTAAATCTACATTAGCTTAGTTAATTTTAAAGGTGGAAGGAATGCTTTATTTAACGACGCATTCGTCACATTTTAAATACGGTTACATGTCGTCGGACATATGGTTAAGGACCACACAGATAATGAGAGAGGAAATCAGCAGCCACCATGCGAAGTGTTACCTTTTCCGATTGGCAGCAAGGGATCTTTTATTTATTACCCATATCGTTAAAGTATCTTGGTACATATCAAAGTGATATGCCCTACTTGGCGTTACGTCATCGATTGGCGCATTACAACCTTACAGGAACATCAACCAAACGAGTTGAGTGATGTAAATTAAGATCGATTATGGGTAATAAATAGGATATTAAACTCGCTACCATTTCGTATTATATTTATGTCCCTAGTGAAATAATTTTGACTGTCACTCGCTGAAGCTCGTGACAGTTGAAATGTATTTCACTCGGGACATAAACATGATACGAAATGGAAGCTCGTTTAATATCCTATATGTATGAATGAATGAATTAATGGATGTTTAACGACACCCCAGCACAAACACATACAGATGGTCTATTTTTTTTATATGCATCATCCAACAGACAAGACAGTACATACAACGGCCTTTGCTACACCAGTTGTGGGCCCACCGACTGGAATCGACCCTAGGCGGACCGCGCATGAGGTGAACGCTTTACCACTGGGCTACGTCCCGCCCCCTAGTTAACTTTAAATGAACGTGCATATCTAAGGTAAACGTTTTCGCGGATGACCCTATATGGGACATGTATTGTTCAATTAGGCGGGGCGGGATTTAGCTCAGTCGGTTGTGCGCTCGCTTGAGGTGCTTGCGTCGCAAGATCAAACCACCTCAGTGGATCCGTTCAACTGATTGGGTTTTTTCTCGTTCCAACCAGTGCACCATAACTGGACAAAGGCCGTGGTATGTGCTTTCCTGTCTGTGGGAAAGTGCATATAAAAGATCCCTTGCTGCATTAAGAAAATGTCGCGAGTTTCCTCTATTGACTACGAGTAAAAATTACCAAATATTTGACATCCAATAGCCGATGATTAATAATCAATGTGCTCTAGAGGTGTCGTTAAACAAAACAAACTTTTTTGTTCAATTAGGCATGTATGCGGCAGATGAGGGATAGAGAAATAGTGTTAAAAATAAATTTTAAACGAATGGAACTGCTTAATAAGAATTTAAGTTTACTTATTTTGCTGTTGTCTGGTTCAAGAATTAATTTTCATATGTTTTTGCAATTCAATTTACCATTTTTCTTCTTTTTTCGTTTAACAGAGACACTCTTTCAGTGGTGATGTTTATCAGTACCGTACCGTAAAGTTTGTTTTGTTTAACGACATCGCTAGATGACATTGATTTATTGTCATTGTGACACGTAGTCAGAGGAAACCTGCAACATTTTCCCATTAGTAGCAAGGGATCTTTTATATGCACTTCCCACAGACAAGACAGTATATACCACGACCTTTGATATACCAGTCGTGGGGCACTGGTTGAAACGGAAAAAAGCCCAATCAGAGAATTGGTCCACAGAGCGGATTCGATCCTCCGACAAAAGCACCTTAGGCGAATGCTCTACCGACTGAGCTAGATCCTACGGAAGTGTCTTTCTGGTTGTATCACCACCGTTGAAATCTTCTGTGCGACTCTCCTAGTGGCACCAACGATGGAACCATTATTAATCGTGGGTGTCACTCTCCTAGTGACACCAATAATGGAAGTTCTGAAAACTTCCTTTAAATCAACAAATTGCCAAGATTGAATCGAGCTGCGGTTAGACATAGTTGGGGGTGGGGGATGGGATGGCGAGGGTTAGGGTTTCTTTTGGGACAATAGGGCGTAGGCGGTCTGGCCTCCCCTCACCCCGGCCTCCATTTGGTCACACCAACGTTCGAAATATGATTGGTAATTTTTTCTCTTCAAAATTTATTAACCAACTTTCCTGTGGGCTTGGGCCAACCATTCCATCTTTCCCCCTAACCTCCCAGGGGCTTAAATTCTATTTATTTGTAATAAAGTAAAATGTTAATATTACATTTAGACCACCCGATCAAAAATTGCGTGAATTTTTTTTTTTTTTATTTATTATTTTAAGTAGTTTATAGGTAAATTTTATTTTAAGGGCGCAGCCAAAATTTATTAACCTCCATCGGCCCATTATTACTATTTTGGCTTTAATATTCTAAATTGGCCGTAGTAGTTAGGGAATCCCTGTTCCGAGTCAGACCCCCAATCCTATCGGAGGCCGGACTCTGGAAACAATAGTGGTATAAGAACACGTTAAACCACTTAATAATAATCTGGTTGTATATTTTGTTTTTATGTTTACATATATATCTATATCTATATCTATATTTATATCTATATCTATATATTATACATTATTTTACATACATAAGCATGTCCTAAACACACACACACATACATGTATCTCTCTCTCTCTCTCTCTGTGTGTGTGTGTGTGTGTGTGTGTGTGTGTGTGTGTTTGTGCGTGCGTGAGTGTGTGTGTTTAGGACATGCTTATGTATGTAAAATAATGTAATATATATATATATATATATATATATATATATATATATATATATATATATATATATACCTGAGACCATAAATATATAAAAGAATGGTACCGTATCTCTGCACAAGGCAGAGTTAAAAGGGTATTTTGGCGTAAGTCGTAATTGCTTCCTTGAGCTATTATCATGTGCATCGTCCACAGAACTGCTTGCAAAGTCAGCTTGTGTTGATATTCTGTTACTCAAAGCGCATTTGTGCTAATCTTTGTGCGTTCTCAGACCGCGATTGAGATTACAGGTATCCTTTGATGTAGTCACAAAAGTAGCTTTGTTTCAACTATACAGAATTGGTATTTGCTATCTCGATTTCAATGCCAATGCTAATGAAACGTAATTGAGCTTATCAGTTTTTATCTGCAAGATGCAATGAAAATGATCATATAATTGTATGTAAATATTTCAGAATCGCGATAACTTAAGCATAGGAATTGCATTCACTTAATACGAGTATTGTATTGAAATCGCGATGAGTAAATTATGCACAATTTCATTTATTTATATGTAACAATGAAGTGCGAAATTTTTGTTCATGTTCATAGGAATTCATTATTTCATATTACAATGTGAAATATTATATTGAGTTTACTATTTTAATACCATAAACAAGAAGAAAAAAAAACCCGTTATTCTTGTCTGAATGCACAATACAATTGTATTAATTATCCGATTGTCATACTACCTGCCACTATGTAATTTGACTATATGCCATATGGTGCACGATTCTAACGGTAATACAAATAATGAACAAATGTTTACCAAACCTGTTTTAAATCCTAACGTCTAAAGTTTCTACACTGATTCAAATTGGAAACTGAAATTTGAATCGTGGTGACTACACTTCTACAGAACAGAATCGCGTTGATTTGTCTCTAAAGGGTTTTAGGGGGAGTACTTTCTGTCAAGACTATCTGGATTTGAAGAGTTTGATTCATATTCTCGCCCCCTCTCTGGATACATGGTATGATGTTAAAAGGGGAACGTCTTGTATGGCTTAATCATACTGACAAATGACTTAGTTATCCTGTATATGTATACATACTAGCATCGACAACAGAATTCATGTTATAAGATTCCTCAATCACAGAAAATATTATAATTGAATTTAGGTGTCAGGAATATATCAGAAGTTATGAGACAACAGTTAAAAAACATAGCTTGTTGAATATACTAGATTCTGTACTATTACTGTCACTGGCAGGCAAGGCGGGAGCAAGTTGATTTTTTTTTTTGGGGGGGGGGGGGGGGGGGGGGGGGCTGACAGAGTTGGAGGGCGCAAAGCAAAGTTTTTAGGGAGGTCCGGGGGATATGCTTCCCCGTAAAATGTTGAAAACTAGATGTCCTGAAATGCAATGTTTGCATTCTACAAGTAAAATTCATCGCTGCATTAAAATTTACTACCAATAATATTGGGGGCGGGGGGGGGGGGGGGGGGGGATGCTAGAGATGCCCCTGCTCCGCCTGCCTGACTGGGTTTGAACCCTATTAGATCACAGTAAAAAAACCTTTCTTTCAAATAAACCCATTGTTTTCAAATCGTTTGGAAGAATTGTTTAATTTTCTAAAGAGAAAATTTCAATGAAATCAATAACATGTTCCATGAAAATCTGTATATAGCATTTTTAGCATAAAATAAGTATATTAAGAATAATGCATAATTTGTGGTTCAGAATAAATCGAATTGTTCTGGAAGCATGTTTATTATTAATTATATTATACTAATTTTTTTCAAACATTTCTTGCCCCCTCCCCGTCCCCGCACAACAACAACAACAACAAAACCCACAAAAAACCCCAACATGTTTTGATACCACAATTATCTTGAGTCTTGAAAAATAACCGCCATGTGGATTGCGCGCAGTTTTGAAAGTGTCATCAAGTATTTTTTTTTCTTATATTCATTTTATAACTACAAATTTGACTAATACGTTTCCAGTGGAGTTGAAAACCCCCCAACCTCTAAAACATTTAGGTTTAACCATTATAGCAAATGAAGAGTGGGCGATACATATTAATAATATTTGTAAATCTGCTTCGGTAATCCTTAGAAAATATAAATATTTATTAAATCGAAAGACATTGTTGAAACTATATATAACGTTTATTCGCCCGGTATTAGAATATGCATCATAAGTGTGAGATATGTATTCTTTAGTCAACGAAGACAATATTGAAAATGTACACTTCCCAGCTAGATTAAACACTAGACTACCTACATTTGCCCGCTAGTTTTGAACTTCCGTCAATTCGGCTTTTCGTGCCCCAGTCCGTTCAGAGACTGCCGTGCTGGACCCCAGACCTTTACCGCAACCAGACAAGGCGCCAGTGTGGCAAGAAGTTCATAAAAAAATCGACTTGCCACATGGCAAGCTCCGAGTGCCCATCGACCGGCCCCAGATGGTGCGTCTTCCTTACTAAGCCGGGGAGTGCTTCATTTAGGGTAACACCCTAGTGGAGTCCACAGGGGTAGTAATTACCACACGGCAGAAGGGAATCAGTCTTGAAACAAGCAATCCTGCCATGGACGATGGTTAACACTGCCATGCACAGATTGACGAAGGCTTTCGTCTCCACCAACTACCTGATGATCCCAAGGGAGTGGAGTCCACAGAGGTAGTAATTACCACACGGCAGGAGGGAATGAATGAATGTTTAACGACACCCCAGCACGAAAAATACATCGGCTATTGGGTGTCAAACTATGGTAATGCAAACAAATAAAGTGATGATCAACATCAATATAAAAATTCAAAATTTAAATAAAAACACAGTGTAAAGAACTGTGCAAAAATACAAATATCACAGATAGATACTGACTTTTATTCAAAATTTTAATTGTATCCCGAAGAAAACGAGGGGATTTGTGCTGTATTGGCCATTCTCAAAGAGAATGTTACACCCCTGCACCACGGTGAGGTTAGCACGCGCAGGAGGGAATCAGTCTTGAAACAAGCAGTCCTGCCACGGCCGATAGATAACACTGCCACCCACAGACTGATGAAGGCTCTCGTCTCCAACTACATGATGATCCCAAGAGAGCTCTGCAAGTCGAAGAAATACCGTCAGCACTTGAACACAGAAGAAAGAAAGAAAGTAAGAAAGAAATGTTTTATTTAACGACGCACTCAAAACATTTTATTTACGGTTATATGGCGTCAGACATATGGTTAAGGACCACACATATATTGAGAGAGGAAACCTGCTGTCGCCACTTCATGGGCTACTCTTTTCGATCAGCAGCAAGGAATCTTTTATATGCACCATCCCACAAACAGGGTAGTACATACCACGGCCTTTGATATACCAGTCGTGGTGGACTGACTGGAACGAGAAATAGCCCAATGGGCCCACCGACGGGGATCGATCCCAGACCGACCACGTATCGAGCGGGCGCTTTACCACTGGGGCTACGTCCCGCCCTTTGAACACAGAAGAGGAAATCACATCACCAGCCTAGCTTAACACAAGAATAAGACGTAGATGCTTGACAGAATGAAGATTGTTCGCGACAACACTGCCCCAATCATCTTGCCAAGTCAATTAATATGATATTTCAAATCACTGTAAGGGACACCAACACCGACATTGAGCAAATTCAAAGCAGATTTTGCAGCTAAAGCTGCCTTTTCATTACCCTATATTGGCAATGGGCCAAAAGATACATTTTCGTTTGAGCATCCCAACTAAAGGATGCTTCAATTTCATGTACTGTAAAGCTTGGAGAGACGAAAGTGAGTCTGTAAAAATAATATATTTGGATGCATATGAATCCTTAATCTATTCCATGGCTATAATGATTTCCAAATGTCAGCAGTAAAGATTTATTCTGAATCGGGCAATCTGATAGAAATGATTGTTTCTGATGGGAAAAACTATAACGGAAGCCACAGAATTCCCATCCCGTGATCCGTCTGTGTAAACAGGAATGTAATCACCGTATCTGTCTTGGATTTCCATGGAATGTTGTTTATAAATAACTGCATCCGTGCAATCTTTCTTCAGATGCACAAGATCGAATACTATTAACGGTGGTTTCATACATCAAGGTGGCAAAACAAAATATGAAGGCGTTTCCATAATGTCGGTTAAATCAATGTTGGAAACTGATAAAAACTGCTGGATGCAATGGCATTCGGCTTCGCATCAAATAAGTTCATATATTTGTTATCAAGCGCCTCATTATATGCAGGATAGTAAATACAGCAGAGAATGTTTTGCACGTGTGGCACTCAAACTAGGTTCATGTGCATGGACGTACAAGCTCTCCACATGAGCTGAAGTATCTGGTTGTGTCTTGGATCTAGCATCTGCAAGTAAAAGTTGCGTGCTGACCCGTACACAGTGCATCCATAGTCAAGTTTTGATCTCACAAGAAATCGATATATGAAGAGCACAACCTTTCGATCTGCTCCCCATTCCATTTTATTAATAACTTTTAAACTGTAGAGGACCTTTATACCCTTTGTTTTAACATATTATAAATGAGGAACAAAAGATGGCCTTCTGTTAAAAATAAACTCCTGAAATTTGAAGGCTGCACAGAGTGGCAATGATTTGCGACTGAATGTGTGGCCTTTTATGATGAACACTGGACAATATTTCTCCCGAATATTCCATGTTTCTTGCACAAAGCATGCAATCGCTGCAACTACTGCTTGGATTGCATTTTTTTCCGAGCTGTTTCATGCACATTTTCTCTGGTTTACATCCAGAATCCATTCACAAATTTATTACTCCAAACAATCCATGTCACAATAACTTTTGCCTTTTAGTATATAATATAATATTTTATTTTATTTTTATGCTTAACTGTTTCCATCAATGAACCTCAAAATTATATTAAAAACACAGTTGGGAAAGTTACAAGTCTATGGTGTCAGTGAATTATTAATCCCATCCTCGTCGCCAGTTCTGTAATGTTCTGGTTCAACAAACTAAAAAAAAAAATATAGTGGCTTTTATTCACTGAAAACATGAGACTTGTCGTCTGCTTGGATATGGCGTAACCATAGGATACACTTCCGGTAATTGTTATATTAACACTTGCGGTAATAGTAACTAAACGATAATAGTTTCTGTATCGCTATTGGTATTGATGCTATAAACATTACACTCTCTAAGACTGTATGTAAAAACTACCAAATGTTTGACATCCAATAGCCGATGATTAATAAATCAATGTGCTCTAGTGGTGTCGTTAAACAAAACAAACGTCTTTAGGTGCACAAATTGTACTCTTAATATGGGCTTCTTTCGAGACAGATTCAACAGGTGCTAGTGTGATAATTGCAGCTTGCACCAGTGTTGAAGTCAATCCCGTCCAGAAGAGCACACATCGTTACATATAGACCACCCACATGTTTACACTGTTTGTTTTTTCAAACTTATGTCCACATTTATTTTTCCAGCTGCAATGGTATTGTCAATGCCGACATATAAACATTAATCTATTTACGATAGAAACAACATAATATCGGTATATTTGTGCCAATAATAGGAAATATGCGATGCTAGTATCTACGTTACTGCCACCTTTCAGAATGTCTACTCTCGATTTGTTTGTTCCTTCTATGTAGTCTAGATAAATAATTTGAAGAGTAATTGTCTATAGCTAAAAGTGCACACAGAACCCATCTCAGTGACTGGACTTCAAGCGAAACCACTAGGGGCGGGACGTAGCCCAGTGGTAAAGCGTTCGCTCGATGCGCGGTCGGTCTGGGATCGATCTCCGTCGGTGGGCCATTGAGCTATTTCCCGTTTCAACCAGTGCACCACGACTGGTATATCAAAGGCCGTGGTGGGTACTACCCTGTCTGTGGGATGGTGCATATAAAAGATCCCTTGCTGCTAATTGAAAAGAGTAGCCCATGAAGTGGCGACAGCGGGTTTCCTCTCTCAATATCTGTGTGGTCCTTAACCATATGTCTGACGATATATAATTTTTAATGATTTGTCTATTTTATATTTATATTATATGTTCAGTGGCTTTTACAGAGAAAAAACGTAGTAAAAGCCATTGATATAAATATAGAATAGACAAATCACTGTGCATACTCGTGCGTTTCCATGGTGAAGATGTTGCAGTTTAGCATGCAACACAGATCATGCCGTTCCAGTGATTACTATAGCTGCCTATAAATATTCGTGGTCTGTATTATGTTAAATAGTTAACCGTGTGTGACGGAACATGCTCTTATATTTTCGCCTGTGGCGATGTTAATTGTTTTAGAGGGCCGTGTGCTGCTTGGTTACGTAATACCCCCGCGCGACGGGGGTCAAGCTGTTCCCAATATGCACTTAGACCAGACCCGTGCTTATAAATCTTAAAGTCTAGACTTTAATAAAGTCCAGACTTTAACGTCATGGCAACGCCATTCAAATAGCATTACGTTAAAGTCTGGACTTTATTAAAGTCTAGACTTTAAGTTTTATAAGCACTGGCCCAGGTGGGCACTTTGTTACGTAATACCTCCGCGCGACCGTACCCCCTAATACACACCCAGGCGGTGTATTCATAGCGGAATGGCGACAGCTAGTCTGACCAATTAAGAAAAAATACCGTCTCTGGGAGTTGTGGGAATATCACATGATAGGTGAGGGACCGCGATGTGCCCCCAGGCGATATATTTGGTAATAAATAGCTAGAATTTTAGAGATATCGGGGAGAAACATTTTGGAAGGCTCCCGGGGAACGTGTCCGTTTGGACTGGTAAATATATATTTCTGCTCTGTTGTATAACCTTGATGTGATTGATGTGTCTTTAAATATTTTAATACTGTATTATACCAATATTATTTAGACAGTGTTTCCGGTAATCTGACGAAGTAAATTGTAGGCTTCACTGTTCTAAAATTATTAAAGCTTAACCAGTCATCCTAGAGGACCTAGGTAAACTGTAGGTTATTGTCTTTATGGTGATATGTACCAGTATTATTTCTGTATTACAAGGTTACTGAATGAGTAGTTAAGGGGTAATTAAAAAATTAACCAGTTAGGAATAGAGTTGTAATTCCTTTATTAATTAAGTTCCCCTGGCAGCGTTTCCCAATTATCACACGTGTGTGTGTTGTATCAGGGTGAAGTGATTAGAATATTGTGTAAACTAGACACCTAGTGATTAACTAATTAAGTGATTAGTTCTGGGTTGTTATTATTATTGTTGTTGTTAATTAATTAACTGCGGCAAATATATTTGTCAGCTTAAGGTTAATACAGATTCCAAAGTGTATTGTGTTTTGTTGTGTTTTCTAGTGAACTAACGTGCTATATATATATATATACTTTATATAAGATCGTATCTCTGATATACCTAGAGCCGAGCCACTCGGGTATTGGACTGCCCGACACAGAGAGATCTAATAGATATATAGTTAGGAGAGATATTTGTATAATCGTGTTTTATTCGGTTACGGGTATTATAGGATCCCCGTGACACCGTGTCTTTACATTAAGCTAGTAACAATCAACATCGATCACAACGTGTTTGCAAAATAGGTATGGCGCATCACCAGAGCACATCAATAATATGCCATTGATGTTTGGGGACGACTGAAGCCCCTGGAGTACTCACTGGCATAGCTAAATTTGCCTCACGAAATTCGTTATACATTCAAACTGGTTTGGCTACACCGAGTGTAACACTATTGTTTCCAGTGTCTAATCTGAATGAGAGGGTTGTATAACACTTGATGATGATTGCCATCAAACTGACCATTCACTGGGGGGACTACCTTCTTTTAGGCCTCACTCTGGTTACTTGTTTAGGGATTGGAATTTTCTTTGGCATACGAGAACGACGAAGATCTACAAGGACGGCTTATTTGCTTGGAGATCGCAAGATTGGGATCGTACCTGTTTCTTTGTCATTATTCGTGACTTTTTTATCAGCCATTGGTTCACTAGGAGTTCCAGCAGAAATGTATTTTTATGGTTCGGGATACTGGATTTGTTTGATTGCACAAAGCACTTGCTACATTGTCAGCATCTATACCCTGATACCGCTTATGTACCCGTTAAACGTTACCAGCATGTATGAGGTATGCAACTTGTCCAAAACTTTAGTTATTTGTTTACTTTATATTTGCTTATTTATTCTCTTTATACACTTTAACAATGGTTATATCATTTAGTGAAAATAAAGCATCTCGGGGTGTTTTAATGAGCATCTGTTGGTGTTTTAATGAACATTCCTCAGAATATTGTCACATTAAATATTAATTTACCAGCTGTGGCTGTAGAAGTTACAGCTCATAAAGCTATTGCTCTGTGTTCAGTTTATTACCTCCTACAAACCATTTTTAATCCTAGAGATCGTACAAACCATTTTTAATCCTAGAGATAATACAAACCATTTTAATGCTAGAGATCGTAAAGATCTTTTTGACCACCTCCCAACTCCCTTTATTATTATGGGCGCGTTTAATGGTCACCACGCTTTGTGGAGATGCGAGGCTGTAAATATTAGAGGTAAACAATTGGAAGACTTAATGCTAAAAAATGATATACATGTACTTTTATTTAATGATAATATCATACATATTTTCATTCTGCTCCTTCACTTCCATAGATTTAACGACTTTGTAGTCTATCACGTTTTGTTGATTTCGTCTGGAAAGTTGGTCTAGACCTCTGTGGTAGTGATCATTTTCCAAATATTCTAGACAATGATGGACCTCCATCCCTTGAAAGGGTTCACAGATGGAAGTTGTACATCAAAGGCAGCACTTGCAACAATTTGTCATTACTGATGCTGATGATCACATATCTTTGTGCACTTCCATTTTGAACATTGCAGATGAAACTATTCCTAAGACTTTGGCTTACCAAAGCATTATCAATAAACCATGGCTTAATGGTACTTGGAAAGATGCAATCACAGAGTGAAATTTGAACCTACTGGAGATAACCTGGATGCATATCGTATTGCTAGGGCTAAGGCTCGCAGAGATACCAGACAGAATAAGAAATCATCTTTGAGCAATTATTATTCCTATTACCAAGCCTGTTAAGGAACCAGTACATCCTACTAGTTATTGCCCTATCGCTTTGACAAGTTGTATTTGTAAAACCATGGAACGAATGACTTATCTGGTAGCTTTAATCTCACAGTTAGCTCACTAACACGGTTAATCATCTTGTTAGATTTGAAAGTTTTGTAGGGAAGCTTTTATCCATAAACAGCATTTGGTATCGGTCTGTTTTGATTTGGAGAAAGCTTACGATACGACGTGGAAGTATGGGATTTTAAAAGATCTCCATGACATGGGCCTGAGAGATTGACTTCCTGGGGGTTTTCTCAATTTTTAAAAGATATATCTTTTAAAGTCTGTGTGGGGTCGACTTTATCTGACATTCACCCACAATAGATGGGTGTACCTCAAGGTAGTATCCTGTCTGTAACTTTATTTTCTGCAAAAATTAACAGCATCACCAAGTGTTTAAAACCTGGTGTTGGTATATGTTGATTATTTTCAGATTTTGTACAGATAATTCAATATCAGTTTCAGCTTTGTTTGAATAACTTCATCAATTGGCAACTGACAATGGCTTTAGGTTCTCAAAGTCAAAGACTGTTTGAGTGCATATCTGCCAGAAAAGACGTTTACACTTAGATCCACAATTCTGGGCAAATATCCGATTCCAGTTATGGGAGAAGACTATATGTCTGGGGGTTATATTTGACAGGAAGATATCTTTTGTGCCCCATCGTAAATATGTTAAAAAGAAGCGCTTAAAACCTCTTAATATTTTAAAACTTATTGGTAATACAGAACAGGGAGCAGAGCGAAAGCTTATGCTCCGTCTGTATAGATCCTTGGTTAGATAAAAACTTTTACTATTTATGCATTGTGTATGGGTCGGCACGCAAGTCGTACTTAACCAGGGACTTAGGCTTTGTCTTGGTGCTTTTAGAACACATGTAGGGAACCTATGCGTTGTTTAGGTGCTCGACGTGCAAAGCTTTCTCTGCAGTATGCCACCAAAATTAAATAATTACTGAAACATCCTACACATAATGCAGTGCTTGATAACAAATAGATGAAGATGTTTGAAGCAAGGCCGAATGATATCGGTTTTTGTCAGTTTCCAACATTGATTTAACATACTATTTGGAAACTCGTTCATAGTTTGTTTTACCATCTTGCTGTATAAAACCACCTACAATTGTGTTTGATCTTGCACATCTGAAGAAAGATCGTACTGATGTTGTATATAAACAATATTTCATATACTTTCAAGACAGGTACTGTGATTACATCTCTGTTTTTTTAGACGGATCACACGACGGGAATTCTGTCGTTTGTACTACCGTGTTTGCCATCAGACACAATAATTTCCACGAGGCTGCCTGATTCAGAATCAATCTTTATAGTGCTGAAGTTTGAACAGTCATTAAAGCCTTAAAAAGAAATAAAGAATGAATCCAAATTTATTATCATCACAGATTTACTTTCGTGTCTACAAGCTTTATGTACTTTGAAGCGGGAACATCATTTAATTGGGATGGTAATAAAAAAGTATGTTTTTTTTTATCCATTGCTAATAAAGACATTGTATTTTGTTGGGAGCCCAGCCATGTTGGCATCAAGGGTAATGCAAAGGCAGATTCAGCTGCAAAGTCTGCGTTGTTTTCTCATGCGAGGGTTGGTGGGCCTTACTGAGTTTAAGCATAGTATTAACCAATCTATGTCTTCAACTTGACAAAATGACTGGAACGGTGCGGTTGTGAACAAGTTTAATTATACCACGAAGGTTTCAAGCATGTCCGCCCCAGGGTTCGGTCTCTGGGAAGACAGGGGCCCAATCCGGGACAGATAATTCTGAATCAAATATTTTACGAGGAAGCATACCCCCGAACCCCATTAGAATTCAGTTACTCAGTCAGCTCCTGCCAATGTCTACTTGCTTTTGCCATGCCTGTCTCAAGGAAAGTAGAACATATATATTTGGTAATAGAAATGTGATTGAATCATTTCGATTCCATCCTGAAATTTTGTTGCAATTTCTGCGTGATACTGAGTTTTATTACAAATGTTAATTTTACTTCTCTGTAATATATTTGTATGTTTTGCACAGTTCTTTAGTAACACTGTTTTAATTTAACTCTTGCATTTTTATATTGTTGTTGTTCATCACTTCATGTTTGCATTTACCATATTTTGACACCGAATAGCCGATGCATTTTTCGTGCTAGGATGTCTTTAAACATTCCTTCCTTCCTTCATTCATTCATTTAGTGGATAAAAATACGTTTGTCTTGTGCATATTAAAGCCTATTATGGGCAGAAATGGTACAGAACTGAGCTTAACTAAAATAATTAGGCTTCAGGTACATAGGCGTACGGACTCCCTTTTTAGAAGGGGGTCAGGCCGATTTTAGCCCGAATTAAACAAAAGTTCCAGAATCTGGATTACAACGTTTATTCATATTAGCATTACTGTCACAGAGCTATATATACCTCCTAATCGTCCAAGTTTTGCATTCTTAAATGCCCTGACAAATATTTTACAATGCTTTTAAACTAGTCACCTTTAAGCAATTCTATAAAAATATAACTGTCGTGGAAATGGGGGTAGGGTCACAAAACGGGTGGATACACACAAAAAGCTGTGAGTCCTGCAATGCTGTCATACATTTTCCATTCCTAGGGATGTAGTCCTTGACAAAAATCACTATGAGCAATCGTCCCCACAGGTGGTACCAAGTGGCCAAATTTTGGGTCCTGGTTCATGGACTAATAGGGTTGCAAACGCATCGGAACGCATTTTACAGAATTACAACTAAACTAATATCATTTTGACCAAATGTTTCTATTGAGTTTGCTCGATTTGATGATTTTCTCCCTGTCTCGTTCTTTTATGTTCAGGTATGTTTTATCATTTACTGAATGACTTAACACTGAGTGTACCAAGGTTCTGTACCTATGTAAAACCGAGCATTCTAGTAGTTGATCCAACGCATAATCCAGATATACCACAATATTGTAGGCATGCTTACCGCCATTAATACATTGTGACCTGATTGTCTTCGTCCGCAAAAATAATACATGTAAATGTTGTCCGAGCTGTGAAGATGAACCCTATCACCACCACCACCACCAACAACTAAACTCAAAACAAACAAATACCCCTAACACATATCTCTAACACATACCCCTAACAAAAACAAAACAAAACAAAACAACAACATGGACGTGCTCGCCGCAATGCTTGCTTTATAATGTATTTCTAATACTAATGTACGTAGTGTCAACTATTTTAAGGAAGTAGTGTGATTATAAATTACATCATGCTAGGCATCAGGTCTCGAAATTAATTTGGTTTCCGGCCTAACGGCCGCAATTACAATTTTGCAAACCTGTGTAATCTACAGATTGTTGTTATAGTTTTCAATGACTGTAACACTTGATTGATGCAATGACGTCACAGCTCGCCAATTATCGATGACCAAATAGGGAACCTTGAAATGATCATCACCATTCACCAATCACAAGCTTCATCACTATTCACCTATTCTCGGACTCATCATCGTCACCATCCACTGATCATCACTATTATCACCACTGTCGCTATGACCATTGACTGGTCGTCACTATTATCACCACTGTCGCTATGACCATTGACTGATCATCACTATTATCACCACTGTCGCTATGACCACTGACTGATCATCACTATTATCACCACTGTCGCTATGACCATTGCCTGGTCGTCACTATTATCACCATTGTCGCTATGACCATTGACTGATCATCACTATTATCACCACTGTCGCTATGACCACTGACTTATCATCACTATTATCACCACTGTCGCTATGACCACTGACTGATCATCACTATTATCACCACTGTCGCTATGACCACTGACTGATCATCACTATTATCACCACTGTCGCTATGACCACCAACTGGTCATCACTATTATCACCACTGTCGCTATGACCATTGACTGATCATCACTATTATCACCACTGTCGCTATGACCATTGACTGATCATCACTATTATCACCACTGTCGCTATGATCATTGACTGATCATCACTATTATCACCACTGTCGCTATGACCACCGACTGATCATCACTATTATCACCACTGTCGCTATGACAACTGACTGATCATCACTATTATCACCACTGTCGCTATGACCACCGACTGATCATCACTATTATCATCACTGTCGCTATGACCACCGACTGATCATCACTATTATCACCACTGTCGCTATGACCACCGACTGATCATCACTATTATCACCACTGTCGCTATGACAACTGAATGATCATCACTATTATCACCACTGTCGCTATGACCATCCACTGATCATCACTATTATCACCACTGTCGCTATGACCATCGATTGATCATCACTATTATCACCACTGTCGCTATGACCATTGACTGATCATCACTATTATCACCACTGTCGCTATGACCATTGACTGATCATCACTATTATCACCACTGTCGCTATGACCACCGAGTGATCATCACTATTATCACCACTGTCGCTATGACAACTGACTGATCATCACTATTATCACCACTGTCGTTATGACCACCGACTGATCATCACTATTATCATCACTGTCGCTATGTCCACCGACTGATCATCACTATTATCACCACTGTCGCTATGACCACCGACTGATCATCACTATTATCACCACTGTCGCTATGACAACTGACTGATCATCACTATTATCACCACTGTCGCTATGACCATCCACTGATCATCACTATTATCACCACTGTCGCTATGACCATCGACTGATCATCACTATTATCACCACTGTCGCTATGACCATCGACTGATCATCACTGATCAAAGTTGGTTTTGTTTCATGACACCATTAGCGTAGATTGATTTAACAATTATCATGGTCATCACCATCGTTATTATAACCATTCACGATCATCATCGTCCTTATCACTAGCTACTCGTATATCGTGGATGGTTGTCGTGGATGGAACGTCGCCATTAGACCAGTGGCCTTTATCATAAAAAGCACAGTGGCGTTTGCAGGCACCACGGAATTGTTCCGTCATTTCACGAAGTCCGCACATTTTAGCGGTTACGCACACAGCTACGCTCGTTCATGTTTTGTTTTCCATTTACTACAAGAGATCCCGAAAATACCACACAATCGAGGAAAATGTAGTTTAGGTGTGTGCGTGTTAAAGACGCACTCGACACATTTTAAGGATCGAAAGTATGGTTAAGGATCACAGAGATGGTTAACAACAAGGGATTGTTATGGACACCATATCACCCACAGGCTTTGTTATACCAGTTGTGGGGCACTGGCTGGAACGAAAAATCGCCCAAAATGGGCCACCCTAGGGGTCGATCCAAAACTGATCACGCATCAGGCGAGCGCCATGCGACGGGGTTACGTCACGCCCCTAAAATACAATACAATACAATGTAACAACAAACACAATATAATACACTTCGATATATTATAATACGATACATTTATAACATTTCAGTCCAATACATGTATTTATGACTTTTAACGACGTTTTGAGATGGGACGTAGCCCAGTGGTACAGTGCTCGCTTGATGCGCGGTCGGTCTGGGATCGATCCCCGTCGGTGGGCCCATTGGGCTATTTCTCGTTCCAGCCAGTGTACCAGGACTGGTATATCAAAGGCCGTGGTATGTGCTATCCTGTCTATTGGATGGTGCATATAAAATATCCCTTGCTGCTAATTGAAAAGAGTAGCCCATGAAGTGGCGACAGCGGGTTTCCTCTCTCAATATATGTATTGTCCTTAACCATATGTCCGACGCCATATAACCGTAAATAAAATGTGTTAAGTGCGTTGTTAAATAAAATATTTCCTTCCTTCATTGATGTCTACACCGTTTGTGTTAGTAATTTTATAATTGTACATTGATGCTGATCATCATATAACTTACACCCCTTCTAACGACGTTTTTGATGCTTTAATACAATATTTGACATTTCATTCTAATATTTTTGTAGTGTTTTAACAATCTTGATGTAATCTTTTAATACACAATTTGAGTGTAATAATACAGTGATTGTTTCGTTCCAGTATTTGGGTCTGCGTTACGAGTCGTCTGTCGTGAGAGTGCTGGGAACGTGTGTGGGCATGCTGCAGACAGTAAGTCTATAATATTATTATACATTGCAGCAGTATCTCTCAGCAGTCTCAATATTTGAACAATACAACAGTACCTCCCAACATCTTAACATTACAACAGTACCCATCAACATTTTAACATTACAGAAGTACCTCTCACCATGTCAACATTGCAACAGTACCTCTGGTTATTTTAATATTACAGGAGAACCCTCAACGTGTTAACATTACAGCAGTACCCCTCAGCATGTTAACATTACAGAAGTACCTCTCACCATGTCAACATTACGACAGTACCTCTGGTTATTTTAATATTACAGGAGAACCCTCAACGTGTTAACATTACAGCAGTACCCCTCAACATGTTAACATTACAGAAGTACCAATCAACATTTTAACATTACAGAAGTACCTCTCACCATGTCAACATTGCGACAGTACCTCTGGTTATTTTAACATTACTGGAGAACCCTCAACATGTTAACATTACAGCAGTACCCCTCAACATTTTAACATTACAGAAGTACCTCTCACCATGTCAACATTGCGACAGTACCTCTGGTTATTTTAATATTACAGGAGAACCCTCAACGTGTTAACATTACAGCAGTACCCCTCAACATGTTAACATTACAGAAGTACGCATCAACATTTTAACATTACAGAAGTACCTCTCATCATGTCAACATTGCGACAGTACCTCTGGTTATTTTAACATTACAGGAGAACCCTCAACATGTTAACATTACAGCAGTACCCCTCAACATTTTAACATTACAGAAGTACCTCTCACCATGTCAACATTGCGACAGTACCTCTGGTTATTTTAATATTACAGGAGAACCCTCAACGTGTTAACATTACAGCAGTACCCCTCAACATGTTAACATTACAGAAGTACCCATCAACATGTTAACATTACAGAAGTACCCATCAACATTTTAACATTACAGAAGTACCTCTCATCATGTCAACATTGCGACAGTACCTCTGGTTATTTTAACATTACAGGAGAACCCCCCAACATGTTAACATTACAGAAGTACCCATCAACATTTTAACATTACAGAAGAACCTCTCATCATGTCAACATTGCGACAGTACCTCTGGTTATTTTAACATTACAGGAGAACCCTCCAACATGTTAACATTACAGAAGTACCCATCAACATTTTAACATTACAGAAGTACCTCTCATCACGTCAACATTGCGACAGTACCTCTGGTTATTTTAACATTACAGGAGAACCCCCCAACATGTTAACATTACAGAAGTACCCATCAACATTTTAACATTACAGAAGGACCTCTCATCATGTCAACACTGCGACAGTACCTCTGGTTATTTTAACATTACAGGAGAACCCTCCAACATGTTAACATTACAGAAGTACCCATCAACATTTTAACATTACAGAAGTACCTCTCATCACGTCAACATTGCGACAGTACCTCTGGTTATTTTAACATTACAGGAGAACCCTCCAACATGTTAACATTACAGAAGTACCCATCAACATTTTAACATTACAGAAGTACCTCTCATCATGTCAACATTGCGACAGTACCTCTGGTTATTTTAACATTACAGGAGAACCCTCAACATGTTAACATTACAGAATGTTAGACAAAATAGGTAAATTACCTCAATTTTGAAATTCCTTCGTATTTAAAGATATGAAATATTCCACACAAAATACAATAAAATATTTTAACAATGCACATTGTCTTTTATCTGTGTTTATGTGGTTCATTCGGATGTTACAATTTAGCAAAAAAAGGGCTAAATATACTATTTTAAATTTATTGAAAACATATACACTGTGTGTATAAATGACATATATAAGGAACCAACTGTCCCCCCTCACTCGTCCCCAATGTGCAGCACATGCCAGGTCAGAACTTGCAAACAATATTTGTAAGGAAGCCCTAATTGAGAGAATGTGTTAAATTTTATGATTTCCAAAAGCGAATAGCCATTTTCTTGTCTTGTTTACTTTTTACAGTGGTGACATGCATTTGTACCACGAGGGGCGGAGAGAGAGAGAGAGAGAGAGAGAGAGAGAGAGAGAGAGAGAGAGAGAGAGAGAGAGAGAGAGAGAGAGAGAGAGAGAGAGAGAGAGAGAGACCCCAACGAAAGAAAACAAACAAACAAACATAAAAAAATACTCGTAATAAACACAACAAACAACAACAAACAAACATAAAACCCCAAAACAAAACAAAACAAACAAGACTACTTTGGTGTTATGATTATTTTTGTTTCTTTCAGTTGGCCTACATGTCAGTTTGTTTACTGGCTCCTGCACTAGCCCTGCAAGCAGGTAATATTAACTACACCAGTTATAAACATAACGCGGTGTACATCTTTAAAAATGCTGTTTGTTTACAATTTATTTTGATTTAGGGACTTGGGCCAATGTAAGACTCGGCATTACAGGAAACCAGGTACCATTTTCAGATAACATTGTAAGCCTAGTTTTGCACGTACACGTAAATCTAACACTAAGCTTCAGTTCGTATTACTATTAACCGTACAACAAATGTAGTTTCATATACACATATTTCATTTTCTTTTGTTCTTAAAATGCTTCATCTTTCGTAATGATGGACAAATAAAAATTGATTGAAATAAGTGCCAAACTCGTGTAAACGTATGCCATGTATAATAGCTGGTCGCAGACGTAAACTTGTGATGTTTGTGAAATTGGCTCCAGTACACAAATGCGAACCCTGTACCTCCCAGCCTTAAAACCGATGGTCTAACCAGAAGACCACCGAATCTATTGGTGTCAGCATTTTATATTCTACAAGGATCAATATGTGACGTCATAAAAGCCAATCAAGGATTGCACACACAATGCAATTTGCCACTACTGGATTTAATATATAATGCACGCACACACACACACACACACACACACACACACACACACACACTGATCGTTATCCTGAAATCGGCTATCTCGACAGTCCAGTGTATGGAAATAATGGTGACATGGCCATTGGCGTACCCATTGGGGAGGGCACTCGCATCGGTAGCAACCCACCAGCTATTGGGCGACAGGCTAATATAAAGGGTGGTAGGGAAAAAACCAGGTGTGAATGGAGGCATTGCCACTAACAACGTTTATACTTATTTCGAATACAAATGTCTCTCTTTTACAGTTGTCGGGATGAAGATGTGGCTATCGGTGTTAGTAGTTGGTATAGTGGGTACAGTCTATACCAGTTTGGTGAGTGTATTGTAAACTTTATATTTCTATCAATATTACACTACCAATATGGGACAGAAATGCGCATCTCTTTTTCGCAAACATTTAGTACATTTAATTTTTTTTTAAACTTTCTAAAAACATACTTGCGAACATGCAGTCAATATCCAATGCTTAGCACAATAAACATTTTTGCACCCAATCTGTTTATTCTCATTTCTATATCCGTTCCTATACACAACGGGATATTTTCCCCACCCCAACCACTATTGATTTATCAGTATACAACAATACATTGCAGTACTGTTGTACGATTGACACGTGTGCACCATCATATCATTACGTCATGACAATTTACTGTGGTATGTTTCACGTCCACTCCATTACGTTAGTATAACTTTGACACTAAGAGTCGAATAATGCTGTTTGAATGAGTAAATGTGATATGTTTTCAGGGCGGTATTAAAAGTGTAGTGTGGACGGACACGTTTCAAGCAGTAATCATGTTTATCGGAATGATCACCCTTTTGGTAAAGGTAGGTGTACGCATTTTGTTGTCTAAACAGAGGGGCGGGATGTAGCCCAGGGATAAAGCACTCGACTGATGCGCGGTCGGTCTAGGATCGATCCCAGTCGGTGACCCTATTGGGTTATTTCTCGTCCCAGCCAGTGTACCAGGACTGATATCACAAACTGCTTCTTTCTGCCTTTATTCATGTCAGTGCAAAATATTGTCTAGTCATATAGCAATATTATAATTACCCCATTGGTGAGCACAATTTGTACTGTGATGTCTCTTGAGTCCCACATTAATGAATGCACTAGTATGCATTAGAAGGAAGCTCCACGCGCAGCCCAAATCCTGTTCTTGGCATGCCCATGATAAGTTGGAAGTGTCTGTGCATCCACAATAAACAACACTGCATGATCAGTGTCAACAGAACATATTAAGATATCTTGTAATGATTATGATAGGATGCCTGCGCCACACACTGGTGTCAGCCTGTTGTGGTTTCATGGATAGGACGAGGTGACATAAAATTGTCGATAGTACAGAGGACATCTTTAGCACGTTGCTTTCCATCCTCAGCAAATGCATAAAAGAGACTGAAAACCAGCAGCCCCGCTACTGTCAATACGCAGAACATCCTTCTAGTTTCCAGGTTTGGGTGCAACTCTACTAATGCGTTTGCATGTCCTCGCTCACACTGTCCTCCAAAAATTACCATAAGCTCGAATATACCCTTTAGTCCTCTTCCATTGGATCTGTTTGGCAATAGCATAATTATTGCGGGTTAACTGCATTATTGCCCACATTCACAGAATGCTGATCATGGCCACGGAATAGGCAGCATGGTCAACAACAGGAAACAGTGAAGTGCGTGAGATTATTCGTTATCCAATGACTGTCGGTTTGCTTAGTATATATCCCAAGATGACACTGCATTTTCAACATTTTTTATATCCTCGAGCACTTATTGAACATTAGGGGCGGGACTTAGCCTAGTGGTAAAGCGTTCGCTTGATGCGCGGTCGGTCTGGATCGACCCCCGTTGGTGGACCCATTGGTCTATTTCTCGTTCCAGCCAGTGCTCCACAACTGGTTAACAAAGGCCGTGGTATGTACTATCCTGTCTATGGGATGGTGCATATAAAAGATCCCTTGCTGCAAATCGAAAAGAGTAGCCAATGAAGTGGCGACAGCGGGTCTCTCTCTCAACATCTGTGTGGTCCTTAACCATATGTCTGACGTCATATAACCGTAAATAAAATGTGTTGAGTGCGTTGTTAAATAAAACTTTTTTTTTTATTGAACATTATTTCTCATCAAGGGCGTTACACCTGGAGCTGAACGAGCTGCTTCTTCATTTTACATAAAACTGGAGGTACATCAGTAGGTTTTTATACATGGCTTTAACGTGCATAACTGTTAGATACAAGTACATCACGGCGCATGTGCACACATGAGTACTTTCAGGTGACTCAATATCTGAAAATGATCTGTAGATATATTAGATTACATATCTGCTACATGTTTTTGCTTTTATCACAACTGTGTGTTTATGGAAACCGGAGTTATAGTAATAAACTACATTTTAAGGTAGCCATTGTCAATTACAAGATGGATACATACTGTGCGAATTAAATTAATATTCATTTCAACGTTCAATATATTCCAGCATATAAATCATATTTATAGATACCCTGTATACTCATAACAAAAACAATATATTGGCTTTAACGTCCACAACGTCCATAGCCAGTACAAAGAAACCCTAGATCAATTCAGCATAACTGCGAATGCGCACACGTGTACGATATCAGGTGACCTAATATCTGAAAACTCTCTCTCTCTCTCTCTCTCTCTCTCTCTCTCTCTCTCTCTCTCTCTCTCTATATATATATATATATATATATATATATATATATTTACATATCTGGTAAGTTTTGTTTTTATTACAACTATGTTTTTTTGTTTATTTAAACCAGTTATAATAATAGATCTGAAAACCGTTATTAATTTTAAAGTAGTCCTTTTCAATTTCACGATGGCTACCTACGGTGCGAATTAATTTGATATTAATTCAACTTTCAGTATATTCCTCCATATGAATATTAATTTTAAAAACGCCCTCAATTCTCAATGAAAACAATATATTGGCTTTAATGTCCACAGCCGGTTGACACAGGCCCTAAGTCAATTCAACTTCACCGTTAATGTGCACATATGTACGATTTCAAGTAACCCAGTATCTGGAATTTTTTTTTTTATATATCAGTCTATATATCTGCCAAGTTATCAGAAAATGTACAATTTTTACATTATTTGAAGCTATGCCCGCCTACTAAAATATTTGAATTATGTGTTTTTACAAAAACATACTGGGCCACGTGACCCGATATTCCCCAAACTGTGACCACTTTTGGCCACGACACCAGGGCGTATAATAAACTAGTAAGCTATCAAATGAACTACGATGTAGCGATATAACTTTGGTACCAGTTTTGAGAAAAGAAAATGTGGAAAGTTTGGGTAAAAAAATTAAAAAATGTGTGACTACTTTACAGGTGGTGTTTTGCATTCGATATGTCCAGGATTCAGTTTGTGTATTAAGGAAATTGTCACCATTCATCCAAAGATACTATTAAAACGATCAAAATACTGTCAAAACAAATTCAATATAGTTTATATTGCATATCATATTATTGTATACTGATTCATAGAAATATTTGATGAAGCTGCATGAACACAAATGTTAAAAGTAACAATCTCGTATGAAACATTAATAATTAAAATGATTGTACTATTCACCAGGGAGTATTCGAGGTGGGAGGACTGAAGAACATGGTCGAAATTGCAAACTCACACGGTCGGATAATCTTCGATGAGTAAGTAGCACATCATGTAATACACATACTAATATTTACATATGTAAACATAAATTCCTATCTATAGCTAGTTCCAGGTTGCCTACACGTGCTACCGTATCATATTTAAAATCTGTTGTTTAAGAAATTAAGGCATAATGTACAGGCCAAAGGACAATACGACCATTATCAATTTAGAATATTTCAGTTTTAATGTTTGAAAATGAAAAAAATAAAAGTTATATGGAATTAAAATTGGTACATTTAATGAGCTGAATAGGTCAATCATATTTCACCTCCAAAATGGCTTGTGCATGATGGTCCAGAAATCAGAGGGTATACTCTAATTGGATATACTCACGACAAAACATTGAAATGAAATTAATATTGTGCTTGCAGCATTCGTGTAGACCCGCGCGTACGTCACACAGTTTGGTCGTTGACAATAGGCGGATTCTTCAACTGGTTCGTCTGCAGTTTCAACCAGTCGACAGTTCAACGTTTATGTTCAGTTAGAACTATGAGAGGTGCTAAAATGTACGTATCCATAGAAATCAAAAATATATATCCACAGGTTTAATGTTTCTATACCATTAACATGTGGACGTGTTTTAAGATTCCTTCAGAAACCAAAGAAACCCACACAGGCACATCTACTGAATGGAGTAAAAATAAAAAGGATATCAAGACAGATTAATGGGTTTTTTTCTGTAAATGAACCACCTGAATGATTCGTTGGTGCATTCTACCACGAAAATGATAAAACATCCTTTGGACTTTTACAAATATCCAAACGTCAGTATGCTAATAGTTTTTTTATTTTCAATTTTCAAATAGATCGATAATTTATAGCACAAAATACTAGTGACTTCTCATCGGAAAGTAGTAAAAATTATATAAATGTCGAGACAGATATGCTCATTCAGGAGAGAAGTTCAATTAACAAAACAATTATTATTTAAGCATACTATCGATCCGTCCTTGTATTGTTACTCTTAACTAACGTTTTTTAAAGATTGCTATATAGATGGGGGAAAGACGGCAGTTAGAGTTAGTTTAAATTGGGGAAAAGACGGAAGTTAGAGTTAGTTTACAAAGTTAACTGTTATATTATTTAATATCTATATACAGGATCATGAAATTGTTCATCTCAGCTAACATTACCGAGATGACAGCGTTAAATCTTTCTTCTTCAGAGCGTATTTTCTGAACGCACCTCTCCTCATTGTATACGGAAGTATCCTGTTATGTTCCGGAATCGTCGTTTTCTCGTATTTCTACTCGAACGGTTGTGACCCGTATGAGGCTGGTCTAATCCAGAACCAAAATCGAGTACGTATGTGGATGGTGGGCGAACATTGAGACACAAACGTCGCCATGTAGCCCATTAACCTATTGTATGCACTTACGGGCTGAGATCAATTCGTGGAAAGAGGCCCAGGACCCCATTCCAAGAAGCGATCATATAACGCCAAGATTGTCACGAGTCCCCAGCCTACACCACTGATGAATGTAATACTATTTAAATTGTCAAGCATGTCTTAAGAATGGCAGTCTTCCTGCAGACAGCGCAAAAGGATATATCGACCTAAGTTCATCTGAATTTGAACGCATACATTATATGAACATAAAGCAGTCTCATTAAAACGTTACGCTCAGGTATATAAATCTTGTTGGCTGCATACAAATGACCCATTGACAGCTAAACATTATTAACCGAGTTAATAATGGTAAATATGAAATGTGTTTATAACATGAATATTATGTATAAGTTAAACACACACACACACACACACACACACACATCGCACAGATACATATATATGGTCGATTCCAACGAAAAGGGCAATTCTTTCTTATTTTGATTGGAAATACATAATAAAATTTGAATATATGAAAATTCATTGGCAATAATCAAAACAGTACCAATTATTTTCAATATTAAAAAAGATGTTTATTATTAACAAAATTTATTAACGGACATGTTTGTTAATTTAGTTCAAAATACAAATGCCAAAAGAACTGACATTATATGTGTATTTATTATATAACATTAATGCATTTGTAGATAACACAGTCAGAGTTGTTCCAACGAACTGTAACCAAATAAACAAATTCTAAGCCATTAAAGAGACATTCCTGAGTTTGCTATACTTTTAAACATGTTATCGACTAACAGAGACTTTTTTAACGATTGTAATTACATATCAAATATATTTTTCTGCATAAAATATTAGTGGCTGTATATTAAACGTGTTTCTGATCGTTCTAATATTTGTACTAGGTTAAATTTCATTTTATTTCCTAAAATATAATTTTTTCGTACGTACGAAATTATTAAAAATTTTGAAGACAAAATCCAGTTTGGGCTTCTTGCAAATATTAAGACGACCAGAAACACATTGAATATACAGACACTGATATTCTAAACAAGAAAATATATCTAATATTTTTAATCGTAAAACTATTTTATTAGTCGGAAATATCTTACACTGCAGCAAACTCGGGAATGTCCCTTTAATTTATTGTTTCTCCTTTTCATTCAATCACTAACTGCAAACATTTCGTATAAAATGCCGTGGAGGCTTATTTTTTAACATCATAATGTTTGCCGTGGTCATTTTCTGAATTTCCAGGATTGGCTGCAACTATTCCGGTCTCTCTCCCTTCTTAATAGATGTTCCCAAGGTGACACTGGGAGATTTTAAATGTAACTTATGTATCATTGTAATATTAAAGTGGACTTCGGCATCAGGATCGTTTCGGCAGTCACATGTTATGGGTTTTGTTTCATTTTATTTATGCAGGTGATGCCTTATTTTGTGATGCAAGTCTTAGCTGAGCTTCCAGGTGTGACAGGACTGTACGTATCCATGCTTTTCAGTGCATCTCTTAGGTGAGTCAACTTCACTAATCTAGAAAGACTCGTGTAATAATTCACATTCTTGTAACACGAACATGTAAAATCGACCATATATATTATTGAGTGAAACAGTGGGGGTTATGAAAATCATGTAACATCGACGTTTATATTACCAAGTTGAGCAGTAGTATCTATGAACATGTAACATCGCCCATATACATTAGAGTCAAATCTTGGGGGTTATTAAAATTATGTAATGTCGATCATTATATTACTATAGAGAGTTGAGCAGTAGCATTTATGGACATGTAACACCCTCCATATATTGAACATCATGCGACATGGACTATTATATTATTGAGTTTAGCAGTAGTATTACTTAAAACATTATTTTATTGCCCCAGATTAAATGTAACATGCTCATACTCATCCGTGTACATATATATATATATATATATATATATATATATATATATATATATATATATATATCAGAGATGGGGCGATTACTTGACAAAAGTAATCGATTACGATTACGATTACTTTAGAATGTCACGATTACGATTACGATTACGATAAGACAATTGAAAGTAATCGATTACGATTGCGAATACATTGTCTAGCAATCATGATTATAATCATGATTACATTTCCACAAATCTACACAAATAATGAAATGATGTTACCACCATGAAGTTATGCACTTTATTTTACCGATTTCGTTCATTGAAAGACATAATGGATAATTTAGGATTATTTATTAAATTATTTCAAACATTTATAAACGTATGCATATAGCAGGGAGGGAATCAGTTTCCAAAACCAGATTTATTATTCTTAAATTTGGATAATTGACGAAAAGGTACCCATAACCATAGGTATAATTATTGTATCAATGCATAACATATATATTTTGTTATATTATTGAAATAAGCTGTAATTAGTAATTGCAAACTGTCTGATCACTATTACTTTAATTTTTTAAATCTATAAATGAAGAAATAAAGAACGGAAGAACGAACAGAAAAGAACAAACAAGTAAATAAATAATTAAATTGATATCTGCATACATGTACATGTGCACAAGTTCTAAAAATGACTATTATTAATGAATCGATTTGCAGTCATGCTTGCTTTGTGCCATATTATAAGGATCCAATTGTATCGGTGAAAATTGCAAGCATCTTGGTCTGGGTGTGTTTATTTTGGTATCATTACACGCGCCGCGTTTCGTAGAACATCTATTAAAATCAGCTTTCGGGAATTTTTATAAGACGTATTAATATTTTAAGCCATTTTAAAGGAAAATAAACCAAGTGACAGACTACTTTCAACTGGGTGTTTGCTTAATTAGTTACGTTATTTGTAGTTGTGTCTGCGACAGGGTGAGGATGACTTCCCATGGATTCAAGCTTGATACGACTGGCTGGCTGCCCGTCTGCAGTCGTAACCACTATCAAAAGAAAAGAAAGTTTGCCACGGTACCATCGGTGGACTTTCACACCTTTGACAAAACGAGATATTATTAAGCGTTTCTTAGTTGAATTCAGACCCGTGATAACGCTGTATATGCATTCAGAGGAACGCGCGTGGTTTATTATAAAAAACCCATATATATATATATATATATATTATTCATGTTTTAACGGCAATGAATGAATGAATGAATGAATGAATGAATGTTTAACGACACCCCAGCACGAAAAATACATCGGCTATTGGGTGTCAAACTATGGTAAAATGCAAGAAAAGTGATGATCATCATCAATATAAAAATGCAACAGATAAATAAAAACACAGTGTAAAGGACTGTGTAAAAATACAAATATCACAGATATATATATAATTAAAATTTAGAATAAAATTCAGTATCTCGTAAAAACTGCAATACAAGTTCTGGATGGAATCGAAATGATTCCATCAAATTTCTTTGTCCAAATATATCTTTTTGAGTTGCTGACAACTGTTTACACTCCACCAAAATGTGTCGCACAGTCAGAAGACACTGGCAGCGCTCACACTGAGGTGGAGGATCTTTCTTCAAGATAAATGAATGGGTTAAGTAAGTGTGACCGATGCGGGCACGACACAAGACTATTTCATCCTTCCTGCACTGTCAATAGGAGGACTGCCACTCTCCAAAGACTGGCTTGATAGCATGAAGCTTGTTCGCAACCTCACCGTCCCAATCACGTTGCCAAATCGAAAAGATAAATTTGTTGATATTATTTTTAAAATCAGTATAAGGTACACCAACCCTGGCATGAGGCAAATCCAACGCAGACTTGGCAGCTGAATCTGCCTTTTCATTACCCCTGATGCCAACATGGCTGGGCACCCAACAAAATACAACATCTTTTTTGGCAATAGATAAAAAGACACACTTTCGTATCACCATCCCAATTAAGGGATGGTCCAGCTTCATATTTCGTAAAGCTTGAAGACACGAAAGTGAGTCTGTAAAAATAATAAATCTAGATGCTATGGAATCTTTAATTTCTTCCAAGGCTTTAATGACTGCCCAAACATCAGCACTAAAAATTGATGCTGAGTCAGGCAGTCTCATGGAAATGATAGTGTCTGATGGAAAAACTATAGCACAAGCCACAGAATTTCCATCCTGTGATCCATCTGTATACACAGGAATGTAATAACGGTACTTGTCTTGAATTTCCATGAAAAACTGTTTAAAAATAACAGCATCTGTACGATCTTTCTGCAAATGCGAAAGATCAAAGACAATTTTAGGTGGTGTAATACACCATGGTGGTAAAACAAAATATGAAGGAGTTTCCAAAGTGTGTGAAAAATTAATGTTGGAAAGCGACAAAAAACGCTTAATGCGAAGACCAAATGTTCGAATAGCATTTAGCCTTGCATCAAACAACTTCATATATTTGTTATCAAACACCGCATCATGTGCTGGATGTTTCGGTAAAGATTTAATCTTGGAGGCATACTGCAGAGAAAGCTTGGCACGTCTAGCACCCAGACAAGGTTCGTGTGCATCAACGTACAAGCTCTCTACAGGAGATGTTCTAAATGCACCAAGACAAAGCCCAAGTCCCTGGTTGTGTATAGGATCTAGCATCTGCAAGTAAGACTTGCGTGCCGACCCGTACACAATGCATCCATAATGTAGTTTTGATCTGACTAAAGATCTATACAGACGGAGCATAACCTTTCGGTCTGCTCCCCATTCTGTATTACCAATAACTTTTAAAATATTAAGAGCTTTTAAGCCCTTCTTTTTTACATATTTCAGATGGGGCACAAAAGATAATTTCCTGTCAAATATAACCCCCAGAAATTTAGTTTACTCAAACAAAGCTGCAACTTACGTTCAATGATACTCATATTGGACGATCTGTAACAAATCTGAAAATCATCGACATATAACGAGCAATCCACACCAGGTGTTAAACACTGGGAGATGCTGTTAATTTTCACAGAAAATAAAGTTACAGACAGGATACTACCTTGAGGCACACCCATCTTCTGTGGGTGAATGTCGGACAATGTCGACCCCACCCGAACTTTAAAAGATCTATCCTTTAAAAATTGTGAAATAAAAACTGGAAGTCGACCTCTCAGGCCCATGCCATGGAGGTCGTTTAAAATCCCATACTTCCACGTGGTATCGTAAGCCTTCTCCAAATCCAAAAACACTGAAACCAAGTGCTGATTATGGATGAAAGCTTCCCTACAAAACGTTTCAAATCTAACAAGATGATCAACCGTGCTACGTCTAGATCTGAACCCACATTGCACGTTAGTAAGCAATTTGTGAGATTCAAGATACCAGACAAGTCGATGATTGATCATGCGTTCCATGGTTTTACAAATTCAACTTGTCAAAGCGATAGGGCGATAACTAGTAGGATTGGTTGGATCCTTACCAGGCTTGGGAATAGGAATGATAATAGCTTTCCTCCAATCAGAAGGAAAGTCTCCAGAAATCTAGATGTTATTAAGAATATACAAAAGAACCATCAAAGATGATTCAGCTAAATGTTTTAATAACTGATAATGAATTTCATCCGGTCCTACTGAAGTATCATGGGCTCTACGAAGAGCATCGTGCAATTCCTCCAAAGAGAAATGCCTGTTGTACACTTCAGCATTTTTGGATGAAAAATTAATGGACTGCTTTTCAGCTTTAGTTCTGACAGATGTAAAAGCATCTGTACTGAAAGCAGAAGATGAATTATGAGAAACGTTATCTGCCAATGCATTAGCAATGTCACGATGAGAAGTAACATCCGTATCATTGACATACAAATGATGAACTGTATTACTGGATTCTTTACCTTTGATTTTACGGATCCTATTCCAGACAAATTTCTCTGATGTTTGTGAATTCAACTTGGAGACAAAAGTTCTCCAAGATGATTTCTTACTCTGTCTAATCTCTCTGCGAGCCTTAGCCCTAGCAATACGAAATACATCCAGGTTGTCTGCTGTAGGTTCACGTTTGAACCGCTCAAGCAACCTGTTTTGCTCTTTGAATGCATATTTGCACGTATCATTAAACCATGGCTTATTGAAACGCTTTGGCCCTGCCGAAGTCTTAGGAATAGTTTCATCTGCAATGTTCTTCAAGATAGAAGTGAACAAAGACATGGGATCATCAACATCCGTAATGACAAATTGTTGCAGACGCGTGCTGCACAGATGCTGTGCATCAAGTGATGATGGTCCATCAGTCTCCAAAAAAATGGGAAAGTGGTCACTACCACAAGGGTCTGAACCAACTTTCCAGGAGAAATCAAGAAAAAGTGAAGGACTACAAAGGATTAAATCTATAGAAGTGAAAGAACCACTTGCAGAATGAAAATATGTATGACTTTTATCATTACATAAAAGTAAGTCATTTTTGAGAATTAAGTCTTCCAATTGTTTTCCTCTAATATTTACATCCTCGCATCCCCACAAAGTGTGGTGACCATTAAAATCTCCCATAACAATGAAGGGAGTAGGGAGCTGATTAATGAGATCTTGAAGATCTCTTGAATTAAAATTAAAATGGTTTCGAGGAGGTAAATAAACTGAACACAGAGTTATAGTTTTATGAGCCGTGACCTTTACAGCCACAGCTTGTAAATTGGTATTTAATGTCACTATACTCTGAGGAATGTTTTCATTAACAAGAATGGAAACACCCCCAGATGCTCTATTTTCAGTTTCTTGAAATTTATGATAGAGGTTAAATCCTCTCATAGTAATATGATCAGTGTCCTTCAAGAAAGTTTCCTGAAGACACACTGCAAGAGGATTATGTTTTTAAATTAGACTTAATTGGGACTAAGCCCACGGCAGTTCCACTGAATGACTGAATTAGCCATTAGGGGGAAGTACAGGAGTTATCTTTGGCTTTCGAGATCTTTGTGATTGTGGACAATCATCTGGCATTATATCCATTTGATCATCCACATCAGTCAAAGCTTCAAAAGGATTGTTGGTCGGAACCAACTGTTTTTTATATTTCTTCAGACGTCCTGAAGAAGAATCCTTATTGGGATTTTTAAGGTCTTTCCGTGGTGGAGGCTTACTGGGACCTGGCTCCCCAGAAGATGAACCTCTTGATGGATTGGTAGAATCCAAAGACACCTGGGATGATTTGGAAACTTGTTTATTAGCAGCTTTTGTAGTTTGCTTTTGAACTTTTTCAATATTAGAAATCTTCTTAAATTTCTCCTCACCATTAGGCCATGTAAGGTCTGTCTGAATGGCTATACTGGTTGTAGATACCTTCACAGCAGCGGCATACGATTTACCAGCTGCTGGAGGTGTTGATGCTTCCACAACCTTTCTAACCTCTGTGAAAGAGAGGTGTTTTTCCACTTTCACATGTTGTACCTCTTTTTCCACTTTCCACTTTGGGCACTCTCGCGATAAGCAAAGTGTTTCCCTTTACAGTTGGTACATGCCATATCATTTTGACATGCCTTGCTGTCATGGTCAAATTGACCACAACGAGCACATATCAATCTGTTACGGCATGTATTTTGTCCATGTCCAAATCTTTGGCATTTGAAACATCGTAAAGGGTTAGGAATATACGGCACGACAGGTATATTTAAATAACCTGCTTTGACAGAATTTGGAAGGGTTGGCATATTAAATGTAAGGATTAAGGTGTTCGTCGAAACCAGTTCATTGTTCCGGCGGACCTTAATCCGCTTGACTGATGTGACACCTTGTGAGGAGAGATTTTCGCAAATCTCATCCTCACTGACTCCTTCCAAATCCCTAGACCGAACCACTCCTTTAGAGGAATTAAGGCTGGCGTGACGACTGACTTTGATGGAAATATTACATAGATGTTTTGATTTAAGAAGATTTCTGGAATGACTCTCTGTTGAGCATTCGACCAACAATGAGCCACTCCTTAATTTCTTAACAATTTTAGGGTCGCCGGCCAAGCCTTCGAGCCCTTTTTGAATCACAAAAGGCAACAATTTCTTCAAGGCCTCATCATTAGTAGACCCGATGACAAGAAACGTTGGCCAGGTTCTTGAAGAAATCACTCTGGATTTCTTTACAAACAATGTCATAGACTCTTCATCTGATGAAGAGTCCGAAACTTCGGTGTGGACCCTTTTCAGGGTCCCATCAAAAGTTAGTGTTGTTGTTTGAGCCATAATATAGTTCATATAATTCATCACTCATGCTCCCCACCCATCACGGAGTCCAACAAGGGGACATGATGCTGCGGATAACCAGCAGACAATCATGCCAGGGATACATGGTTGATATACTCAGGCAATAAGAAATAATAAATCACCTGATTGACCCTAGCCACCGCCCCAAGAGCAACAAAACATATGACCATTGAAACAATGTTTGTTCTTTGCAAATGTAACAAAGGAAAGGGTTGTATGCCCTCGAGCTTGACGTGACCAGCTGATTGATCAGGTCGGGCCTTCCTGAACACCCGTCTATATGAACTCCGGGCCAAAGTGATGTATTGTCAGAAGTCATACCCGCAGGTATGCCCCAACTCAATCACCAGGATCCCATCATCCATTTTCACGGGTTGCACCTCACGGCAAACAAGGTGCCTCATACGAGGAGTTGTGCATTTATTGGCCATTCTATAAAAGAATGTTCACCCCTGCACCACGGTGAGGTTAATGCACACGCAGGGGAAAAGGCAATGAATTATGACACAAAACTGTGGCATGCATGGTGCAGCGCCCTTTTATATATTGCTAGCTAGAACACTGTATTCATTCAAGTGGTTTTATAGTAAACATAAACACGAGAGATACCATTATGTGAATGTGTGTCTTCATCCCCTGGGCAACATTCATTTGATAATCCAGACGTTATGATCCCCTGTTTCTCAAAGCAAATAATAGTTCTACTATGAGAGTAGTAGACAATGGGAGATCCGTACTGTTATTGGAGTTGATGCTAAACACATCTAAGTTTAGTAAATAATTATGAGTAATCATGAAAGTAATCGCTGATTACGATTACATTAGCAATGTAATCGATTACAATTGCGATTACATGACATTCTCAAACAATGTAATCGATTACGATTGCGATTACATGTTTTAGCTATAATCACATTCTATAATATAATCTAAATTAAATGTAAAGGTTGTACCATATAGATAAAAACTGCCCACAGCCCATTCTAGTTTTCGTCGTGCGTCATCAACGGTAATCTCCTTATATTTTGTGTTGTTTCTAACCAAAATAGTAAAGCATAACATCACCCCAGGAGACAAATCATATCGGCTGTTGGGTGTAAGTTGTATGATGATCAACATCGATGTACAATTCTAAAATTACTAACACAAACAGTGTAGACATCAATGAACTTTAGTCACATTTTTGAAAGACACAATGAAGCATATTACGATTAAATACCCACCGAATATTAAAATCTTCCAAAAACCCCCACAAAAAAACCCCGCTACAGCCAAACCATGAAAACAGTATATAAACCTGTGGTATACAAACCAGTATTCCACCAAACGAGAAGCATACTTGAAAACAATCACAGATGCTTATAGATCTTGTTTTTATTTTTTGGGGTACAGTTTTCGCCACACTCAAGGAAACCCATGAGGATGTTGCCACCCCTCCACCTCGACAAGGCACAGCACACGCGGGGATGGGGGTGGGGGTGGGGGATATAGCAAATATTCAGGCGCTGATTATAAAGTGGGTCTCCTCGCAGGCCTAAATCCTCTTTTGAGCTTAAATCGAGCTTATATATGACCAGTTTGTATTAAATGGACAAATAGTTATTATAAAACCTTTCTACCCATTTTTATTGATGATCAAAAGCTAAATATTTCTAATGCTTTTTCTATGACAACTTGTAACATTCCATTACTCATCTGGCAACTTGTAAGCTTCTTTTCACCGTTATATTTCTTGCCTAGTAATACTAGTGTTTTTGTCTGGTTTCTTTTCTTATCACATTTTCTTCTGGAATTAATGCTATGGCAGCCAACACAGTTGAAGATTTGCTTGGTTACCCATTTGCTAAGCTGAAAGTCAAGGAGAGTACAGCTACACACATAACCAAATTGTTTGGTAATAAATGTAAACTAGTTTAATATACAAACAGTATTTCTAGATCATAGAGAGAAATGGAGAAACTATGTCATAATTAATGAATATAATAAAACAATAATATGCAGCCAAGTGTGACCGAAAAAGTACACCCAAGGTGGTGGACATTTCGAGCTGGAACGAAGCATGCTGATTATTGTTTGTTTTGTTTAACGACACCACTAGAGCATATTGATTTATTAATCATCTTCTATTGAATGTCGAACATTTTGGTGATTTTGACATATAGTCTTAGAGAGGAAACCTGCTACATTTTCCATTAGTAGCAAGGGACCATCCCAAAGACAAGATAGCATACACCACGGTGTCTCTGATATATCAGTCGTGGTGCACTGGCTGTAACATGAAATAGCCCAATGGGCGCACCGACGGGGATCGATCCTAGATGGACCGCGCATCAGGTGGACACTTTACCACTGGGTGAACGTTTCGTATCCCACATGACCGAATATAGTAAATTATTTTTCTTTCATCCATTCGGTAAATAAACTATTATTTTACACGCACAGTAAAAATATGGTTGAAAAAGTAACATTTTTATTTGACGATTTTATCATAAATAAACTACACTATTATAATTGTCATGTTTGTTTCATGTGTTAAATAGAATTATGAAAATTATTTTTTCTTATTTTATTTGATGGAATTTAGTAAAGATCGTTTAAAAACGGAGTTGATACTTCTAACACTGTCATAACTTATTGTTTCAGTTATGTTCTATGGGATACTGACAATCGGATTGGCTTTTTTAGCGAAGTCACTCCAAGGACCTCTTGTACAGGTAACTATGGGCGTCACTTGGTGGGGGACGGGTGTGTGCGTGTGTGTGAGGGAGGGGGGGGGGGGGTAGAGACATGTCGGACCACTTTTTGGAGTGTATGTTTGTGGGGAACCAATCAGCACCCCGACGTTTTTACGATCGAAAACAACCCCTTAAAACGGGTTTATTTTATTAGAGCCAAAACGTCATTGCGTTACGTTAAAAGCTAATATTATTGTCAATATTTTTATAAGACTATACAGCCTATACTCGTACCACGTTACCAACAAATGTTGCCAACAACGTGGTCTGTTAGTAGTTTTGTTAAACCCTTATGTTTGGCTGAACCTTTCATTTTGCTACCCACAATTGTTCTTTGCGGTTTTTGCACCTTTGCAAGGTGGTGACTAAGGATGAGAGGACTCCAAAGTTTGCACCCTTGAACATTTTGAAACATTCAACATGGTGTCCAACCAGGTAGGCACAAATAAATAAATACATGAATATATGAGTACTTCTATCTATTTAAGATGTCGAATTCTGCAATGGGTGCATGTGGTGGACCTCTGTTGGGAATTTTTCTTCTGGGAGCAATCTTCCCGTGGGCGAATAAACATGTAAGTTTTAGTTCTGGTGAACAGGAAGTAGTCGTTATACATGTATATAGAGTTCATGTTAACACACCACTTTATTTTATTTAAAACTACTCCTGACTGTGTGTTTTTTCCTCGATCGTAATATCTTCGTTATTATAAACACATAGGCTACATGTCATTAAAATACAATACCTACGTTAGCATCTGTTGTACATAATTTAGACTTATTTCTTATTTAAAAGAACTAACCTGAGTTTGCTTCTGTTGTTTAGAATATCAGCATCTATATAAACAAAGTGTTTTGTGTCGTTCTAATAGTTGTAGTAGCCCAAACCAAATTTTACCTTTCACTAATTTCGTACGTATGAAAAATATATAAGTAAAATGAAAAGATACTGATACAGATATTAGTACACTACATATACAGAAGCTGGTATTCTAAGCACAAACATGCATTTAAGGTGTAGTTTTAGTTGAAATAAAAAGGCTCTGTTAGACGGAAACATCTTACAATGGCCGCCACTCAGGATAATCTATTTGACGTTCTTTCCAACTCCATATTTCTGGGTGAAATGATATATCTCAATGCAATATGCCATCTTTATTGATTGCTATAATGTAGGACATTTCTGCCGTTTTTAATATTAATTAAATTATATTGATATCAATGACTGGCGAAGTTAGTATCACAACTCTAGATTTAGATTTTATCACCATCCACCCGTTTATGACGAGGCTAATCAAAAGTTTAAAGAATTGTGGTCATGCCAAAAAAGAAATTGTGCGTCTCCGGGAATTCGAATCTGTGTAGAAAAAATGGCCAACCTTAATTTTATTTCGATCTATTTTATTCTTTGATTTTTTAAATATGTTTATGAATAGAGTACATATACAACATTTTATCTGGACCCATAGGTATGAATGTAGGTTTTTAAAATTATTATATATATATTTTTAAAACTGACCAACCCTACCTAATTGTTTTCAGCACGGTCATGGAAACACACATTTTTTAAAATTGCTTTGGCCTCAATGAAAAAACAAAACACACACTTTGTTTTTGTCTAGGGCGCTTTATTTGGCTGCATCATAGCAGCCATATTTAATATCTGGATGGGCATTGGAGGACAGTTGTATGGAGGGCCACCTGTGACACTTCCACCAGGACCTACCTACGGATGCGAAGATAATACTTCGATGGTGATCAATGTTACTGGAAGTCTAGAGTACTCCATGTCTACCATCATGCCAACTAGTACAGTTCCTCTTCAGACTAATTTCAGGTACCAACTTGCTGTCTGTACTAATTACGAACTTAATTACACTTGCGTTATTAAGTTTCTGTCACCAATTATCAACGTGTTTTCTTCAGCAAGCGAATTTTATAGTTACTCCTAAACAAGAAGATGTAGCGCCAGTTTTAAAATCATGCAAATTAGCGATTTTCTTCCACCTTCATGTGCATGTATATATTCTTGACATGTTCAGGGTTGATAACGATGCGATGTTATCAGGTATCAACTATTGCAAGTGAAAGTTAAGAGGGTGGCGCGGAAAAGTTTTAAAATCATGCAAATTAGCGATTTTCTCCCACCTTCATTTGTATGTATATATTCTTGACATGTTCAGGGTTGATAATTTTTCCACAATGCTATGTTATGCGTTATAAACGTTTCCAAGTGAAAGTTAAGAGGGTGGCGCTGAACAGTTGTATCCCTACTGTGGTTGGTAATTGAGTAAAATATATATTTCTTATAAAACACACAGTTTGAAAGTATTGCTAATAAATGGCACCTATCGGGCCCCCAACACTTTTCGTATTTCCTAAGTTCAAACGCCAAATGCATGTATTAGATCATAAAAACGTGTGGTTTGATGGCTAGTTAAATTTAACAAGGACCAGTAACAATTTTAATCCAGTAACAAACCATTATTAATCTCGAAAGCTGATTCAGCTCCTCTTATATATGATGTGGGTTTGGTATAATTTGATGGGGTGGGGTGCATGTTCTCCCCTGGCACTCTAGCTACACCAGTGACATGTGGTGAATGGATAACCACCCATCCCCAGCTCATGTAGCTCCTGTTGTGTGTAAAATGTGATGAAAGAATAACCACCCATCTTTTATGTTGTTATTTCACCCTGTATAGCTCCTGTTACGTATACGATTTGATGAACGGATAACCACACATCCTATGATATTAGTTCAGCTTGCATAGCTCCTGTTGTGTATAAGATTTGGTGAATGGTTATCCACCCATCTCATGTTATTTGATGAACAGATAACCACTCATCTCATGTGTTATTAATATTTCAGCTTACATAGCTCCCGTTATGTGCAAGATTTAATGAATTGATAATCATTCATCTTATTTTGTTTTATTATTTCAGTTCACATAGCTCCTGTTATATGTGAGATGTAATGAACGGATGACCACCCATCCCATCTGTTATTTCTGCTCATCTAGGTCTTGTTGCATGTAAAATGTGATGAACGGATAATAACCCATCTCCTGTGTTATGATTTCAGCTCACCTAGCTCAGACGAGCGACCATTATTCATTTACGAAGTGTCCTATCAGTGGTATGCACTCAGCGGTGTCGTCATTTCCATGCTTACTGGAAGTATTATAAGTTTAGCAACAGGTGTTTCTTTTAAAAACAAGTTACACAGTCATGATTTGTAATGATTTTATCGACATTCATTTTTTTTGAACTGCGCTGTATTGGTTCTGTCAATATCAACCAATGATCGACAATTGCACTGACATGAATTATAATTTTATCAACATACGTGGCCTGCATTGCAGTGTCATTATGTATAATGTCCCATCAACACATGTTGACCTGTAGTGTCATTATTTGTGATGATACTAGCAACATATGTTGACTTCCAGTGTCGTTATTTGAAATCATCCTATCAAGACACATGTTGATCTTCAGTGTTATTATTTGTGATGATCCTATCAACACATATGTTGACTTGCAGTGATATTTTTAGTAATGGTTGTATCCACATATATGTTTCAAACTGCACTGTCAAGAATTTTAATGTTTATTACCAAATAATTGGTGCTGAATTGTAAGGAATCGGCGAACTGCATAAAAATGATTTATCAGTAATAATTGAATAATTGCACTCAGTTGTTTGTTTTTATAGGAAAGTATGACATGACACGACTGGATCCTCGATTACTATTTCCTTTTGCTAGGAAGATTTGGAAAGTAAATCTACACGAAACCTCGGATGGAGAGAACACAGTGCGTGTAGAACAGTCTTTGTCATTAATGGTCAGTAACGTTATTTCATTAACATGTATAAAGTCACAAGATATTACGCGTTTCTGTAAGCATGGTTAACTATTTAACCCTGGAACATAAGTAATCTTATCTGGCCTCCAATCTACGCCGACAGAAGTGTCGACCAACTTTGCAACAGCACATTCTCCCTTTATGTCGAACAGTATTATTTCTGATTCACCATTTTTGTCTACATACAATTTCTAGAAGATTAGAGCTTCCTCCCTATATGTCAATTTCATTACATCACCATGTCATTTTTTCACTGAAATTGTTTCATCAAAATTACAACATTTAAGAACTCCTTACGGCAATATGACACGTTGCTAACTGTTTAGATCCTATACTGTATTATCATGTGCAGATGTTTTTTCTTCACTTTTTTTATTATTAGTTAAGGCGAGTGCTACCGGTTGAGCAGGACATACTTAACTTTCAGAAACACATGGTGTTGTGGACTGATTATCGTGTGAATATCATCGTAATGTTTGAAGTCTACATTGATCATGGTCTTGCGCGAGTTTAGAATTGTCGAGCCACCCTTGGCACACGCACAGTAAGAATAATGATGCACTTTCCTGGGAAGTGGCAGTCCTCCTACAGATGAAACGTCCTTTGACTCTGCCTTGTGCAGATGTACGTTTTTGGAAATGTTTGTTAAGCTTTGTTTCCTTTTTTCCCACAGAATATCCGCGAGTCGTGAAAAAAGCGAAAAGAGACCAGCTTTCCAAACCTGTCTTCATTTACTGTTCCTGGAATTGCTACCTAAGATGTTAGACATTTTAGCAATAACTAAGTATTTATTCCCTCTAAAGTATATAGGCTAAGAGTATACTACTAGGATATATTTAATTCAAGATAGGTCATAATTTGATTTTGGTGATGTGTTAGTAAATTGGGTAAGGAATTGTTGTGTTATATTAGTGATTGTAACCATATTACTGTAGATAGACGTTACGAGTAATCTCTGAGTATTCTGTTTGGCATATATTTGAACCACATTAAAAACGTTTTTATCTTACTATACCTGTTTGTATAATGTTTTTGTATTGGACTCAATAATGTCAATAAAAGTAATTAGACTTAAACAATAGTTTGTTGATCCGAGTATTGAAAGTTAATATCACAATCTTAATGTTTTTGCACCATAATATTTGGAACCTTTTGGCGGAAGACACACAAAACCTATAATTAGGTATCTTGTTTCAGGTATAGAAAGTATGTTTGCAAAATGTAAATACATTCTATAGTCTATATTAGGAAGAAGTCTATTTACCGGCACATTTAGCACATCTTTCACTAGTACTGTGATACCACCAGATAGCTTATTACACTCTTGATGCTTTCCAGATTGAGGTGTAAACACAGTAGCCATAAAATATTTTGTCATAGCCATCACGTTTGCTTTGGAATGACTCAATAAAACCAATGATATCAAACATATGTACCATGTTGGGTATGTGCAACTTATTTTTACGTAGTATTGCACTCAAACTTTCAATATTCCATGACACAATACGCAGTTTGTTGTTTTACAATTTTACTTATACTTGGAACAGAAGAAACACGATTTACATTAGTCTTGTACAATGAGCGGCCGAATACCTATTTATCATTTTCGAACTCCTTCAGCGTAAACAACGTTCTATTTATCCACAATTTGTCCTTTCTCATGGACATCTTTTCTCCATTTTCCTTTGCATCAGTTAAACATGTTATTAGCTTTTTTTCGCCGATCTCTAACTACTAGTGTGAAATCTTCAGCAATTCGTAAGTCGTTGTTACCTCTTAATTTCTGTCTTGTTGCTCTCAGAATAGTATCAATTGCATTTAATGTACTGTTCGAATAATAATAGGACGGGGTTTACCTTTACCAATTCTTAATGCTCGATCAATACGTTATGTAACTTTGTGTGAGATGAGGCAGGTAACCTTTTCCTTAGTGTCATCCCATGTCTCTTTTTGGTTAGGATCGGTTTCTTCTGCTGTTCCATATAGCAAGAGGTTGTGTTCACGCTTCATTTGATTTATTACTTCAGTACGGTTTTCTAAATTAGACACTTTAGATTTCAAAAGTCTATTTTCCTCCTTCAGTTCTTCAAGTGCTCCATCGAAGTTCATACACATTTTATCTAACTTATCATTTAACTGTTTAATTTCTGATGATAACTGCGTGTTCATGTTTTTCATTTACAAAGCTTTGAGCAACTCTTGATGACCCGACCCTCCACTAACGATGTTTGTTGCCGCGACGGAGTAGGCCCGGGATTCAATTCCACAAAATTACTCCAAATAGTACAAAAAATGTAACTTTCCTGATCGAATGTTCATATTCTGCGCTTATAGTTTTGTTTACCACCAGAGCACCTGACAAAATGGCGGACATTACAAAACTTCCTAGTGTTGTTATGGCTTGGGCATATGAATTAAATCTTGTCACAAATTTACCATCAACGCTCGAAGCACTTCTAGTTCCTGGCAAGTCGAAACTAGTGTAGTCATAGACGTTACCCGGTATCTCTGAAATCAGCAACCTAACCCCCAATTTTGTATGTCGACTGATTAGCCACATATGTTATGATTGTTGTCTATGGGATCTGATTTGGTGGTATACCCACTGTAACCGCTGAAAACTTGCCCTTTGTTGTTTTGTTTGTTTGTTTGGGTTTTTTGTTGATGTTGTAATGACTGATCATTTGATGATGTTTACTTTGCATTATAAAGCAATTATATATGAATTTGCATTCACAAACATATTCATTGTTTTGTTTTGGTTTCTGACTCAAAGGGAAATAACGTTGATGAAGGGAAATAACTTTGATGATACTATAAAGTATGAACATCCTAAAGATATAAATGTAGAGTTTGTTTCCGCCATGGGTTCGTTCCAAGATATGTGATTTGATAGATATTGCATTGAGTTAGTAACAAACAAATCGTCGTCTTAGGATTATAATGTTCTAAGTCCATTTGTTTTCTCAAAAAATGAGTTCCATATACCATTTTGTTGGTAATAAAGTGTTCTATCTCCTTATTAATAGTTCATTTAGCTAAAAATAACTATAAGTGAGTTATTGCAAATTCTTTTTTGTTCTATGTCCAAACATTACAAAACGATCAGTACTTCAATATTTTATGTCCATTAATCAATCAGATTTCTCAATATCAGTCACGTGACTAGATGTGTATATCAAAATCAGCATGGCCATGGAATGGCATATTTGATGTCTTTTCTTAAACTTATTATTTGTTGTAGAATTAATATATTAAAAACGAATGGAATTTCAATTTCAATGAATCCTTTTGTCAGAAAACATTATTTTACTTCATTTTATTATGGAGATAGAACATTATATCTACAATCTTTGAGAACATTATATCTACAATCTTTGTCAATGTTACCATCAAGATAGAACATTATTTAACTTCTTTCAACATTACATGATATAATTTGTTCTAAATACAAACAGTAAACACAAAAAAGCATGTTACGGAACGCTCATAAAACATGCCACCCCATTAAATAGCATTATCTGTTTTATTTATACATTTTTACACTATTTAAAATTAATATTACAAGAGTTGTGAATAATAAAAAAAACCCACCCTTGTTTGTGCACAATAACGTTTCCTTTTTATTAATCACCATTTGATCCCTTTCAATGTTCTAAGTCCAAATCAAATTTTACAGAAAATGCGATGTTTTGGAGCAGTGCCAGGTTAGAATAAGAATATTTAGATAAAAAATTTATATCCAAATGAGAAACCGCACACAGATAACTATTACATATGTAAGTTCCACTGGGTTAAAACTTTAACATTGTTTTTCTCGGTAATGAGTAAATGGCGCATAAAACATTATAATCCTAAGATGACGAAATAGAAACGCAGAAGAGTTGCTGTTTGTGAAATTAGCTGCAGGCTTTAATGATCTGCTAGAGAAATGCATTCATTCCGGAGGGACTGAACTTGACCTTTTAATTTTTTCAGCAGATATTATTAAAACTTCTTGGCATTTTAAAAGTGAAATAAAGAATATATATCCTGATTATTTTGTGTTTTCTTTGTAACAATTCCCACTGCTCATGAAGACAAATAAAAATTTAAACTATTAAAAATGGTCTAATGATGAAAGAGATTTGAAACGAATAGAAATTGAATAATAAAATACAACAAATTAAATCTGACATCCGGTTTGAAAACTAAACACAGCAACATAATAATTTAAAAAGTTGTTACACTATTGACAGGGATGAGACAGTAGTAAAATAGTGTTTGAAGAAACGTGACAAAAATGCTCCAGGTCCATCTAGGCATAATTTCAGACAGGTACAGAAAATTGTATGACGAATGGCATGGCAATTCCAAAATAAAACATGTATGGTTTGACTGTATAGTTACAATTGCAGACCCTGGTTTCAACCCGTAAAAATGAACACTAAGTTCAGTTAATCTACAAACCTGTAACACCCTGGGATAAAGTTAAAACAGAGTGAAGCAAGGGTATGGTTAATTAAAACAAGGGAATATTCTTAAAAATAAGAGTAGATACTCCATACGTGCGTTTTAAAAAATATGAAAAAATGCATTTTGTGGTATTAGAAATACCAGGATGACGAGAAACACTTCAGTTGTACGGAAACAGATAATCTAAACAATATAATCTTAGTAATGTTTGATTTCAGTGATCAAAAACGGCTCTAATAGTGAAATATATGCCTGAGTATTTAAAAACTAGGGTCAGTCTTTTAAAAGTATTTATAGACCTGTCATTATAATTCCAATCACGTGACCACGTGAACAATTAATGGCATATGATAGAGAGGGTTGCCCCAGTATATGACCAATAGAAAAGCTTGAGGATACATTCCCAAAATAAACTAATTTACTAATTTTATGTATTTTGGTGCTGTTTGTCAGGACTTACACAAATATGTTTTCTTTTATTTTCAGTCTAATATCATTATTTGTAAATTAAGATAGGACAACAGAGACATATACCTGTAGCAGGAGTTAGACTCAGTGATAAGGATTCCACACTTGACATTAAACGCGTCACAAACTTTGCACCTACTCCTGTCAGGTCCGGGGAGGCTGTCCAGATTTCAAAGGCTCTACTGAGAAAATAAAGATGACTTCGGCACTCGTTTGGAATTCCTTTTTTTTCAAAAGACTATTCCCTTTTAAAACTGATTCCCTTTTAACACATGATAACAAAAACTTTCTTCAACACCGTTATTTGAAAAATACAATCCTTTCATTTGTTTGTAAATACTCGGCCAACACTTGAAATGTTTTACGTTTAAAACTTTAAACAACTAACTTATGTCATACCTCAATATGACGTCACTTATAACAATGTGATGTAACGTCACAATTGACAGCACACAAACTTTAATAATTTGTTATTTTAAGCCTCTGAATATGCATTTATTATAATAACTAAGAGTCAATAAAACAATTTAATTGGCAAATAATTATATGTTGTTACTTTGATAACTTCATTTAATAGAAAGATTAAATGTTATTATAGCTGAATCATTGTTTACTGTTTGACAAACAAGCAAAGGAGATTTTGAAAAATCATTTTATTAATTCTTTACTGCTTTTATTATTGGCTATGGTACCGTTTAAAAACACAAGAAAAAATAAAACAATATACAGACAGCACATATTAATTACAAACAGTAATTATAAAAGTATGTACAGCTGATTTTTCAGGAAGGTATAATATGTCTATTTAAACATATCTTAGGTAGGACATTCTTCTGCTGGTCTAACAAAGGAAAAACTGGTCTTAAAATGTGTCCTCTTTCTGTCTATGTGTGTGTGTGTGTGTGTGTGTGTGTGTGTGTGTTGTGTGTGTTTTGTTGTTGTTGTTATTTGTCAAAAACGTTTGAACCAAGACAAATTTTTTAAATGCCACTCTGGTATCAGATTTGACTGATCATACAGAGTGGAAGTCTCTCTTAAAATCAGTTTCATCTCCTGGGACAATAAAGGAAGCACGGCTTGGAAATCTGTCCTCTTTCTCCTTTTTCCATCACTCACGGACATTCTATAAAAAAACAAGAAGACAGAAGGACATTTAGACCATCCAAGATTGGTCAAGTTCTATTCTGACATATCGCACGTTACACTTCGTCTTGGACGTCTCTGTTAATATGTCTAACAGGAACAGATCTTTTGACGAAAAACAGTATGGTTTAGTTCTCGACAGGCTTATATCAGATCTTTTTCGATTGGTTGAAATTAATGTCATTTAGTCATAGAATAAAATTAACTTGGCTAGATTTACTAACTTATACATTCAAGACGAAACTGACAGTAAGATTTAATTTTAATTTAACTGTTAATAAAACAGACATTTAATGGATACAATCAAAGTAAAGTATCTTACACTGTAACATGTAGACGTGTTAATAGCAATGACCATAATTATCATGAAGACAAAATGTGGTTATTTGTACACTATTCAAACAATTCCCATTTAATAATCTTAACAAACTGAGATTGCAAGTAGGTGGCCATGCTTATAGACACTCAGAATAAAATGAGTCTTTATACATTCGAATGAAATGAAGTTACAAACCATTAATGATGCCTGTTCTAATGTCACTGAGTTCTGTCTATCAGGTTTTTTCTCTTGTAGATACATTTTCCAAATCTTCCTAGCAAACGGAAATAGTAACCGTCGATCCAGTCGTACTACGTCATACTTTCCTGTAAAGAAACGAGTTTTGTTGTTAAATAGTAACCATGGTTTAAGTTATGTTACGTCAGACTTTACTGTAAAGAAACGAGCTCTGGTATTATATAGTAACCGAGAATCTAGTCGTGTTACGTCATTCTTTGCTGTAAAGAAACAAGTTTCCGTTATTAAATAGTAACCGAGGATCTAGTCGTGTTACGTCATTCTTTACTGTAAAGACACCAAAACGAATGTAGTCGTTAAAGTATTACTTAAAAAGCCATCATTATCCAGATAATCAAATATCTACTATCCACCATATTATATCTCAACAACATTGGGTTTTAAAGGAGCTCAATCACGGATTTAGTGGACCTTGTTTCTCTAAATATGCATTATAAATGAATCTTACATTCATTTGCAATACCAAACCTTGTTATTGTATGATCCAAAATATTTTAATTGAACTACGAATACGCTGAAATAAAATAATAAACAGTCGGAACATGAACTCACCATTTATTATTATTATTATTATTATTATTATTATTATTATTAGGCGCGTGTGCAAATTATTTTGACTGGTTCGTAAAGTGGTATTTCGGCGGTTGTTACAGAAACATTACATAAATTTAGAGGGGGACCCTGGAGTGGTCTTAGCTTTACTAGTAGCCTATAAAAAATGTATATTGAGTTTTATTGCCCCTTGCAATTTTGAGCATTGGAAATGTGACTAAATACAGCAAAATAACCTTTTAGTCATATTTATTTGCGGTAAAATTAGCTTCTTTTTTTTACAAAATTTACGTAAGCAGCCTCAAAATTGCAATCAGTGACAAATTATTACGTTCAAGCCCTGTTGTTAGTTTGTGTACTGTCCGTAGTTAGTTTCTCTTTCAGTTAATCTACCTCAGCCACTGATAATTTGTAATTGTTATTTTTATTTATTTATTTATTCATTATTATTATTTATTTATTTATTATTATTAATTTTTTTGTTAGTACTGTAGGGACAATATGACGATATTCATATATCTATAGAAAACGTACACAAAAGGATCCGCTAAATTCATATACTCCCCCACCCCCTCCCCTGTATGTATTCCTCCTGTTCCAGATGGTTCGGTAATATGGATCAATCAAATACATGTACTTATTACCGCCTATATACATTTTTGCTGTGAATATAGCCAGCCCTCGTTAGTGGAGGCTATATACATTGCCTTCGTATATATAGTCACATCGTATATAAACACCATCTAGTTCAGAGTATTCTTTAAAAATGTAACAATTCCTATCTCATGTCAGCTGTTATGGCATATTTTGCATAATAATGAATTTGACAAGGCGGAAAATGACGGTGTTTGTGATCCAGATGTTTAGAGTTTTTAGCGTACTACTAACGATAAATTTACCTATAGATGCAAAGGCCTAACTAGTCGGGATTGTCGACGTTTAACATGCTTCTGTTACTAAAATAAATTAATGTATAAGCTTATTGTCATTCAGTACATGTTTTTATTATTTTTTAATAACTTATTTTCATTGTTGTTGTTTTTCTATTTACCATACGTCGCAGAGGAGGGTCAAGCGTTCTCGTTTCACGAGCTTGGTAAATCGTTTTGGCACAGCGGTTATTCGGGGAATGCCCGTCACGTGACTCAAAATAATACGTCACACCTCTGCTCTCCAAATAGCCGTTATTTTTCTCAGAATTATGGACCGTACCCATAATTCAATTATTTTTATAAAATATCAATAATAAGTGTGATATGGTGGTTATGTAGATGGTTCAATAAAGTACTTTTAGGTACAAATCAAATGTATATATTGTCATATAATACCTTGTTGGGTCAACAATTAGGTCAACCATCTATGAGAGAGCGCGTTTAACAGAACAATTCGAAACAGTGCAATTCAACAATCATTGGCGTTGATAGAACCATTACAATTCGCGACAGTGCAATTCGACAATTATGGACGTCTATATAATCATTACAGTTCGTGGCAGTGCAATTCGACAGTCACGTACGGTGATAGAGCCATGCCAATTCGTGTCAGTGCAGTTTGACATGGATGTCGACATAATCATAAAAATTCACGACAGCGCAATTCGACAGCCATGGACGTCGACAGAAACATTATAATGTGCGAGATTTAAAGGGACATTCCTGAGTTTGCTGCATTGTAATATGTTTCCGACTAATCAAATATTTCTACGATTAAACTTACATATTAAATATATTTTCTTGTTTAGAATATCAGTGTCTGTATATTCAACGTGTTTCTGGTCGTCTTAATATTTGTAAGAAAATATATTTTAGGAAATAAAACGAAATTTAACCCAGTACTAATATTAGAACGATCAGAAACATGTTTAATATACAGCCACTAATATTTTATGCAGGAAAATATATTTGATTTTTAATTACAATCGTTAAAAAATCCCCGTTAGTCGATAACATCTTAAGAATTGCAGCAAACTCAGGAATGCCCCTTTAAATATATCCCTTTAAATTAACCAAAATATATGTCAACGTAACCATTATAGTCATAAACGTTGCTGTTCATCAAAGTATATGTGTATGTTGACAAAACTATTAGAATCATGACAGTGCAATTCATCGACCATTGATGTTGATAGAAACACCACAACTCGTGACGGTGCAGCCTAACAACATGCATCCTAATGGAAGCATTACAGTTCACGACAGTGCAGTTCATCGACCATGGATGGTCTGTTGTTTTTCCTGCTTCTGCAGTTCAGTAAGTGTATTTTAATAAAAGTGATGCCGAATGTTACCTGTGGCTAAACTTAAAATAATCCCAACGATCATGGAAATGGTTACACCGCTGATTCCATACCACATGTAGGACACTTCGTAAATGAACAATCGCCGTTCCACTGAGCTTTGCGAGCTGAAATCAGAATGGCAGTTCAATTTCAAGTTCTTTATTGCTTTAAGTTTTTACAACTAATCAGCATAATACAATGTACAACAAAATAATAAATATATTCAGGATATGTACAGGATTATGGTGGAGAGTGATTTAGTAAATCTACTACTACTACTACTGCTACTACTATTACTACTACTACTACTACTACTACTACTACTACTACTACTACTACTACTACTACTACTACTACTACTACTACTACTACTACTACTACTACTACTACTACTACAACTACTACTACTACTACTACTACTAAATAAAGGTTGTATTGACTTATATTATTTAATACATACAAGTCATTATTAAGTATACTGAGAAATACATGTATTATTGGTTTAATATACATGTAAACGAATCGTACTATGCTGAATAAATAGAAGTAATGTTAAAATTAACCAATTTCCCCCAATAGCTGATCTCTAATGGCATTTGTTCTAAATAAATGTTTTTCGAGATTAATGAGTTCTTTAGTAGACTAATAGCTGGGTAAGTTTGAAAACGCTTGGACATCTATGGTAATATGTTTTAATAATTTTCATTCTTAAATCATTATTTCGTGGGCACTGGAGGATAAAATGATACTCGTCTTCAGTTTACTTTTTGTCACATATTGTACATTTTCTCTGTGATCTTTCAATATTTCTATACCTGCCAAATTCTATATTTAATTTATGTGCACATATTCTCATTTTAGTTATTTCTTTTAAATGACGAACTTCCAATGGTTTTCTAAGATCATCTTGTAATATGAAATTATTTAACACGTGTTTGTATAGACTTCCCTTTGATGTTATCATTTTTCTACTGTAACATTGTTGCTTGGATACGTCAGTTATCCTTTCTCTAATTACATTGTAAACAATGTTATCAATATATGCTAAGTTCCATATATAATTTAAACCTAGTTCGTTTAGACCTGCTTGACCTTCATTAACCAGTCATTTTCATACTGAACCATTTCCTCATATATAGCTCTTAATACACTGTTGTTAGTGTTACGCAACTTTATCCTTTATTTAAAAATCCGTAATGTTCTTATAATTTGCATTGAGAATTCGAATCGTCCTAATTCACTGTAAACAAAATCATTACAAGTTCTTTTTTTTACCCTTAATAATCTTTTACAGAGCTGTATATAATTTGTTTTTCATTGTCGTGGCCAGGATGAAAACCTTTCACTTCAGATCCGTAACTAAGAATACTATTAACATAGGTGTCAAACACAAATAGCATTGTCTCAATATTAAAATAATTCTTATTACACACTTTCAGTACTGCAAATAAAGCTTTCGACCACGTTCTGCTACTTTCTTCTTTGTACGACTAAATTTGCCATTATAAAAGAATAATATGCCTATGTAATTAAATTCATCCACAACGTCTATCTGGCAACCGTTAAAAACATTTATCATTTTCTCGCACTTTTCTACTATTTCTAAACACCACAATCTTTGTCTTAGTTGTATTTACAGTAAATTCCCATTTAAGAGTACAGTTAGATAGTGAATAAAACATTTCTTTGCAGTCCCTCTGGCGTTTCAGCCAGCAGCAGCATGTCATCAGCATACATTATTAAAACTATGTTCAGCATTTGTATCTCAATATAGGGGCAATTATCTGATAGCAACTGCATTTCACAATCATTCACATACCTAGAAAATAATATTGGAGATAAAACGTCTCCCTGAAATAAACCGTTCTTACATATAAAAAAGTCTGAAAGACATTATCATACTTTACACAACATTTAACATATAAAGACATATAAATATTCTGCCCTCGACGCCCTGTTGAATTATTTTATACCACGGGTGTTGCCTGTTAACAAAATCGAAAGCTTTGCTATAATCTACAAAACAACAATAAAAGTGATTTCAATTCTTCAGTGTTCTATGTATTATGTACTGTACAGTAAATATGTCATCTATAGTTGACAGATCCTTTCTAAACCCAAACTGTTCGTCAGAGATAACATTATTCTCTCAATCGAAATCTATTAATCTGTTATTTAGGATTGAGGTAAATAATTTTCCAAAACAGCTAATTATAGTAATGCCTCTGTAATTATCTGTATCATTAACATTTCCCTTTTTTAAAACAGGTATAATACAACCAATTGACCAAGCATGCGGGAAATGACATGGGGCCTAATTCACAAAGGTCTCTTAGCCTCTGTTTTAGCCAACAAAGCATCCTCTTTGTAAGTCTTTTAGCATTGCACTGCGAGATCGCAAAGTTGCGAGAGTGCACATGAGCATCAAGGATACCACATCAGACGTCCGAAAGTAATTTATTTGTATAATATAATTACAATAATTGCTCTCATATGTCCTGGACACTTTGTATCATATGTATGGATCCAGTGCTAGGCATTATTCCTGGTGAAACGTAGAAGACATAACATTTCAACAGTTAACTTAGCAGGCGTAACTGTGAGCAATTCTAAACGTGCAACAAAGTTTTTTTTGGAGGTAATTACGCTGTTTTACGAAGAAAAAATTCTTTGAAGTAAAACATTATGGATATTTATACAGAGGTTTCGACACACAAAAAAAGAAGAAACCAACAAACCGAAAAAACACCCCAACAACAACAACAAAAAACCAAAACACGATTAGCGATTTCTGTTTATCCTATATAATTTCTAGATAAAATTTTAATTCGATATTTAATAAATCAGTAATTGTCTTCATTGTTAGGCCTAACATGATGTCATCACGATTGACACAAATGTAGTTTGACGTCACACTCTATTACTAAATCATATCAAAACGTTAGCTAAGGTGTATCACATATCTCTTGTTAGCTTGTAAACAGTAACAGCAATAAGAATATTAACCTGTTAATACACCTAAATATCAAATGGGTTTATGGCATGGATATTATGAGTAAGTCATAGGATAAACTTTATATAAAACGTATTAACATTTTTTTTTCAAGAAACTTTTCTAAAGGACACTGGCTTATTTTACAATGAGAGGATTTAACCTCTATCACAAGTTTCAAGAAACTGAAAATAGAGCATCTGGGGTGTTTCCATTCTTGTTAATGAAAACATCACTCAGAGTATTGTCACATTAAATACTCATTTACAAGCCGTGGCTGTAAAAGTCACGGCACATAAGACTCTTACTTTATGTTCAGTTTACTTGTCACCTCGTAATCATTTTAATTTCAATCCTAGGGACCTTCAAGATCTTATTGACCAGCTCCCTATTCCCTTTATTTTTATGGGGGATTTTAATGGTCACCACACTTTGTGGTGATGCAAGGATATTAATATTAGAGAAAAACAATTCCCCAAAATGACTTACTTTTATTCAGTGATAAAAGTCATATATATTCTCATTCTGCAAATGGTTCTTTTACTTCTATAGACTTAACCCTTTGTAATCCTTCATTGTTTCTTGATTTCTCCTGAAAAGTTGGTTCAGACCCTTGTAGTAGTGACCACTTTCCCATTATTTTGGAGAATGATGGATCTCCATCGCTTGAAGGTAGTACTAAACCAAATAACTTCCGGCTGGGTCAAAGTTCGAGGTGCACCCAACTTTTGATAGAGAAGTGAACACCACAAGTCCTGTGATTGGTTATAAATGTGAGTGTGTTGGTTGTAAAAAATAATAGTTTCATCTGGGTAAAAAAAAATTAGCAATTTTATTTCATCTAGTACCAATGTGTCAAGTAGCCTTGTGCTTGAAACAAGTATGGGGTGCCTGTAAAAAAAGTACTCGAATTTTGTGCGAAACTAGGGTAGTCATAGACGCTACCCGTTATCTCAGAAACGAGCAGCTTGACCCCCATTTTTTTCTGATTCACTTTAAGTGTAAGGGGTGGTAGTATTTATATCCGTGGCGTTTATGTCGGTTCATACGTTGCAGGTAGGAGTTTTAGCCACATATGTTACTATTGTCGTCTATGGGATTTGATTTGATAGTATACACCCTGAAATGGTTGAAAGGTGGAAATTGGCGAAGGCAAATTGGGGTCAGTTTCAGCATCTGTACAGCACTCGTCTGCAACAGTTTGCCATTACTGATGCTGATGATCCCATGTCTTTGTTCACTTCCATCTTGAAGGACATTACAGATGAAACTATTCCTAAGACTTCGGCAATGCCAAAGCGTTTCAATAAACCATTGTTGCATTCAAAGAGTGAAACAGGCTCCTTGAGAGGTTCAAACATGAACCTACTGGGGATAACCTGGATGCATTTCGTATTGCTAGGGCTACGGCTAAGGCTCGCAGAGAGATTAGACAGGGTAAGAATTCACAAACATCAATGAAATCTACCTGGAATAGGATCCGTAAAATCAAAAGTAAAGAATGCAGTAATACAGTTCATCATTTGTTTGTCAATGATACAGATGTCACGTCTCATCGTGACATTGCCAATGCATTGGCAGACAACTTTTCTCATAATAAATCTTCTGCTTTCAGTACAGATGCCTTTACATCTGTCAGAACTAAAGCTGAAAAGCATTCCATTAATTTTTCATCCGAAAATGCAGATGTATACAACAGACATTTCTCTATGGAGGAATTGCAGGATGCTCTTCGTAGAGCCCATGATACTTCAGTAGGACCGTATGAAATTCATTATCATTTATTGAAATATTTACCTGAATCATTTTTGATGGTTCTTTTGAATATTTTTAAGAACATCTGGATTTCTGGTAACTTTCCTTCTGATTGGAGGAAAGCAATTATTATTCCTATTTCCAAGTCTGGTAAGGATCCAACTAATTCTATTAGTTATCACCCTATGACTTTGACAAGTTGCATTTGTAAAACCATGGAACTAGTCTGGTATCAAGAATCCCACAAATTGCTTACTAACGTGCAATGTCGGTTCAGATCTAGACGTAGCACGGTTGATCATCTTTGTTTTGTAGGGAAGCTTTCATCCATAATCAGCACTTGGTTTCAGTGTTTTTTTATTTGGAAAAAGCTTACAATACCACGTAGAAGTATGGGATTTTAAAAGACCTCAATGGCATGGGCCTTAGAGGTCGACTTCCATTTTTTATTTCTCAGCTTTTAAAAGATAGATCTTTTAAAGTCCGGGTGGGGTCGACTTTGTCTGACATTCACCCACAGAAGATGGGTGTGCCTCAAGGTAGTATCCTGTCTGTAACTCTATTTTCTGTGAAAATTAACAGCATCAACCAGTATTTAACACCTGGTGTGTATTGCTCATTATATGTCGATGATTTTCAGATTTGCTATAGATCGTCCAATATGAGTATTATTGAACGTAAGTTGCAGCTTTGTTTGAATAAACTTCATCAATGGGCACCTGACTATGGCGTTAGATTCTCAAAGGCAAAAACGGTTTGTATGCATATCTGCCAGAAAATAGGTCTCCACTTAGACAGAAATCTAATTCCAGTTGTGGAGGAGACTAAATGTCTGGGGGTTATCTTTGACAGGAAGCTTTTTGTGTGCCCCATCTTAATGGTGTACAAAAAGGGCTTAAAAACTCAATATTTTAAAAGTTATTGGTAATACAAAATTAGGAGCAGACCGAAAGGTTATGCTCCGTCTGTATAGATCTTTAGCTATATTAAAAATTGATTATGGATGCATTGTGTATGGGTCGGCACGTAAGTCTTACTTGCAGATGCTAGATCCTATACACAACCAGGGACTTAGGCTTTGTCTTTGTGCATTTAGAACATCTCCTGTAGAGAGCTTGTACGTTGATGAACACGAGCCTTGTTTGGGTGCTAGCCGTGCAAAGTTTTCTCTGCAGTATGTTACCAAGATTAAATCTTTACCGAAACATCCTACACATGATGTGGTGTTTGACAACAAATATATGAAGTTGTTTGATGCAAGGCCAAATGCTATTCGTACATTTGGTCTTCGCATTAAGCGTTTTTTGTCGCTTTCCAACATTGATTTAACTGACACTTTGGAAACTCCTTCATATTTTGTTTTTCGACCTTGGTGTATTACACCACCTAAAATTGTGTTTGATCTGGCGCATCTGAAGAAAGATCGTACAGATACTGTTGTTTATAAACAGTTTTTCATGGAAATTAATGCAGTGATTATATTCCTGTGTATACAGACGGATCACAGGATGGGAATTCTGTGGCTTGTACTACAGTTTTTCTATCAGACACAATACTTTCCATGAGATTGCCTGACTCGGCATCAATTTTTAGTACTGACGTTTTGGCAGTCATTAAAGCCTCAGAAGAAATCAAAGATTCGATTGCATCCAATTTTATTGTTTTTACCGACTCATTTTCGTGTCTTCATGCTTTACGCAATATGAAGCTGGACCATCCCTTAATTGGGATGGTGATACGAAAGTGTGTCTTTTTATCCCTTGCCAATAAAGACATTGTATTTTGTTGGGTGCCCAGCCATATTGGCATCAAGGGTAATGAAAAGGCAGATTCAGCTGCCAAGTCTGCTTTGGATTTGCCTCATGCCAGGGTTGGTGTGCTGTATACTGATTTTACATATAGTATTAACCAATTTATCTTTTCAACGTGGCAACATGATTGGGACGGTGCGGTTGCGAACAAGCTTCATGCTATCAAGCCAGTCTTGGGAGAGTGGCAGTCCTCCTATAGACAGTGCAGTAAGGATGAAATAGTCTTGTGTCGTGCTCGCATCGGTCATACATATTTGACCCATTAATTTATCTTAAAGAAAGATCCTCCACCTCAATGCGAGTCACTATCAGTGCCATTTTGGTGGCGTGTAAGCATCTTAAAGAAACTCGAAAAGATATATTTGGCCAACGTAATGTTTTACAATTTTTACGTGATACTGACTTTTACTCTAAAGTTTAATTTTATATATCTGTGATATTTGTATTTTTTTGCAGTTCTTTACACTGTGTTTTTATTTGACGTCTATAATTAACGAGCTACTCTCGATTCACTAATACCAAAACCTATATTAGCTCAGCCATTCGACCGACCGTTCAAAATTGCGCCAAATTTCCTCAGTCAAAATTGCGCACCCTTTTCTCTTTGCCATTAACTGCTCCATTCAAAATTCCATAGCACCACCACCGCCCCCACCCGCCTGCTACCGATTTGATCGGGCTGCTGGTGCTCCCTTGCACCTGCCAGTGCAGGCGGTCCCTCCTCTCCCCTCCCCCACCTTTCCTGTCATGGACGGAGGAGCCGGCCAAGGCCGGCTCTTGTGCTCACGACAGGCGTGCGCTACAACAGCTTGTTCTGAATGTGCACGTAAAACCCTATGCCATGACATGACATGACATGTTCTAACTTCTAACACGTGCATAGTTCATGACCCATCACGTGCATAGTTCGTGTTTACCACTCGTGGCTCATCGCGTCTCATGAATACTAAGTAGGTGTCAACAGTGACAGTGGGGAGTCACAGTCACATGTCTGTTATTTATTTAAAGAGTGGGTTGGTTGAGTGCAGGAAAATACTCAAAATAAATGTTTTCTCTTATAATCTGTTGCAATATTGTTGTTTTTTTAGAAAATATTATTCGGGCAAGTGAAAATACTCCGGGCAAGTGAAAGTGCTGTCACCACTTGCCCGGATGGCAACTAAAAAAAACCCAGTTAAGCGCAGACACTGTTAATGTACTAATGTAATGCTAAAATAGTGACAGGTACTGTTGTGTTGTTAAAGTCATGAGAGGTACTGATGTAATGTTATAATGATTAGAGGTACTGCTGTAATGTACAACATAGCACTTACTGTCTGCAGCATGCCCACACACGTTCCCAGCAGTCTCACGGCAGACGACTCGTAGCGCAGACCCAAATACTGGAATGAAACAATCACTGTATTATTATACCCAAATTATTTTATATCATAAATATTGGACTAAAACGCCATTGACACAAATATGTCAATAGACCGTCCGTTTTACATGTTTCTCAACTCACGTCTGACACTTGTCTAGCGAGGAGGTGAAGGGTCATACTGTCAATTCCATATGGTCGAGCTCAGATGTTGATTTATCTGACATTTTTACAAGATGCAGTACTGAATTCAGCATAAGCTAAAACCCATAAAGGATACTTCCACGTATCTATGTTATATTCTAAGGATTTCATGTTCGTTAATAAGGAAGGACTAATATTTTTAAAATATGAACTTTGAAGCTAATCACAAGAATATATATGCAGGCAATAATCATATAAAATTAATTATTTTAATTATGTATCTGCCTATTTATCTGGATCCAAATATTTTACAGATCTAAAATTTCGAATTTAAAATCACTTATGAGTGGAAAACCTGTATACGAGGAAATAGAAGCATAATTTAAATTACTCGGCAAAACTAGCTGGTGATATTTAGCTGAAAAATCATGTATGCTGCCAGATTAGATTTCGTTAAAACATTTATTTAAATGTCCTGGGGAGAGGCAGTCCTTCTGTAGACGAAGCACCCGGCCCCGTGCTTATAAAACCTTTAGAGTCTAGACTCGAGACTCTAATTGAGTCTGAGGCGTGAACGTCATGGCAACGCCATACAAATTGTATGCGTGTGACGTCATTAGAGATTGAGTCTGGACTCTAAAAGTTTTATAAGCACGGGCCCAGATAGCGATTCGTGGAAACAATCACATCATTGCCTATTTTATTATTCCGATTAAACATTGACATAAACGCACATCCGTATATAAGTTCCAATTTGTTTTATCACTTGTTGCCAAGTAATTAAAAGCAATCAAATGTGTTGTAATAACCATAAAGAATGATAATTCTAACCATTACCTCGCTTGGAGATCCAATTAAACCTGCAGAGATGGCACGAGCTCTAAGGAATTATCTGTCATTTTCGAAGTATGCAAGTGAATTCAGATAAGAATCCTTCATCCACGAACGAAATCTGAAGATGCATATATTGGTTCGCAAGGAAAAATTCGTCACTTTTAAAACGTGATCAAATTATCCGTATGCGTGCGTCTTTATTTAAGCACCTTTAATCATATTCTTGTGCTTTTTCGATGCCAGTGTCTAAAGTCGGAGTTAATTTTATCATCATTGTGGGTTTGTGTTCAAGAAAGACTGACCTTTAAAAATGCACCGAGACTTTTCAATGGCAGAAAGTGCCCGGCAATAATAATGTTTGTTTCGTCCGAGGCACGACACTAATATTTTTTGTTGGTATTCCAACATCAATTTGTACCCCTAGGATAATCCACTAGTAGCCACGGCTACAACTCCAACCAACAAAAATAAAACACAAAAAACAAATAATTAGGTTAATATACTAATATTTTTTGTCCGTTGTAAGCGTTGATATGCAATTATTTGGTTTTAGCCACTCGTAGGCGTTGTAATTCTGAAGCTGAAGAGGCCAGAATATGCTTTGTCCCCATCACGCACCCGACTTCCCAGCTGAAAGTCGATCTAAATATGGATTTAAATAAATTTAATTTTTACTACGACAATTCAGAAGAATGTAGCTCATAATACGCCATATACTTACAAACTACGACAATAATTGTATATTATATATGGTTCACATTTAATACCTGGTTCCCGCCCCCCCCCCCCCAGCACCCCAGTTTCCAGTTTCTTCCGACGCCTGCTACGAACTGAGGCAAACATATGACAACAATACAAGATAGACAGACGGACAGACAAATTGTGTTCATACCTCATATATGCTTGTCACCTTCAAGGGGTATATAAGTGGTATCACGGTGAAGATGCTCATGAAATAGCAAGTACTCAATGACAAGCTAGTAATCAAAAATCCAGATCCATAAAAATACATTTCGGCCGGAATTCCAAGTAAACCAGCAGCCGACATAAAAGTCACGAATAAGGACAGACACACGGGTACGATTCCAATCTTGCGGTCTCCCAGCAAATACGCTGTTCTTGTAGATCGCCGTCGTTCTTTTACGCCAAAGAAAAGTCCAATCCCTAAACAAATGGCCAAAGTGAAGCATAAAATAAGGTAGTCTACCCACTGAATTGTCAGTTTGACCTCCATCATCAACTCTTCACAAAGCTCTTGTCAAGCAGTGTTAGCGAAATGTGTGGTTCAGACCAGACACCGTTCAACGTGGATAAACCAGGTTCAATGTGTACTGAACTTTGTTATATATATATCGCTATCAATGCTCCATTGCTACACATCTATTCCCAAGCCTTAAAGGGCCATACCCTAGTTTTTAAACACTAACGCATATTTTTATTTATTATTATAACCGTTTTTGATAACTTAATTCATACTTTACTTAGATTTTATTGTTTATATTATCCATTTTCGTACATTCGAAGTGTTTTTGGTCATCCTAGTGTTTTTAATATGACAAAATGCATTTCACATATTTTTAAAAACGCACGTGCGTCTGAGAAGTAACATTTATGGATTCGAGTTTTTGATTTATTTTTAGAAGGTATTTCACCATGTCAAAGTCACGGACTCATGTTTCACTCAACTGTAACTTTATCCAAATGTGTTACAGGTTTGTAGATTAAATAAACTTAGTGTTAATTTTCACGGGTTGAAACTAGGGTATGTCCCTTTAACGACTGGAACATATTGTTTTCGTCAGGATTGTTTTTCAGCCGTCTGTTCTAGGTTTGAATTTTTCTGAAATTTGGTAGGTAGTTCGGTACTTCGTGGGACGCCGATTGTTTGATCTTTTTCACTTTTGTGAACAACCCCCTTACCCCTCAGACATGTAATCAACAACTCTATTTCCTTTCTAAAATGTGCAACGTTTTTCGTTAAACAGAGCATTCCTTCCATCCTAGGGGCGGGACGTAGCCCACTGGTCTGGGGTCGATGTCCTTCGGTGGGCCCATTGGGCTTTTTCTCGTTCCACTCAGTGCACCACGACTGGTGTATCAAAGGCCGTGGTATATATGACCCTGTCTGTGGAATGATGCACATAGAATATCCCTTGCTGCTAATCGAAAAGAGTAGCCCATGAAGTAGCCACAGCGGGTTTCCTCTCTTAATATCTGTGTGGTCCGTAACCATATGTCCGACGCCATATAACCGTAAATAAAATGTTTTGAGTGCGACGTTAAATAAAACATTTCCTTCCTTCTTCCTTCCTTTATAAATTTCATTCAAGGGTGTATACTACCAAATCCAATCCCATAGACGACAATTGTAACATATGTGGCTAAAACTCCTACCTATAGCGTATCAATCGACATAAACGCCACGGATATTAATACTACCAACCCCCCACCCTCAAAGTGAATTGAAAAAAAATGGGGGTCAAGCTGCTCATTTCTGAGATAACGGGTAGCGTCTATGACTACCCTAGTTCTGAACAAAATTCGAGTACTTTTTTTTTTACAGGTACCCCATACATATTTCAAGCACAAGGCAACTTGACACAGTGGCACTATATGAAATAAAATTACATACATGTTTTGCCCAGATGAAACTATTGTGTTAACAACCAACACACTCACGTTTATCAACAATCACAGGACTTGTGGTGTTGACTTCTCTATCAAAAGTGGATGCACCTTGAACTTTGACCCATCCGGAACTTATTTGGTTTAGTACTACCTCAAAGAGGAACAGGAACCTAATATAATACAATTTTCAACTGCTGCATTCTTAACAATAACAAAACAGTTAATTGTGCCATATTCTATACAAAATCATCTTAGGAAATTGTCCATAAAAAGTAGTGATGATTAAATTAAAATATTGCCGTATGTTGTTACCTACTAGTTGTGAGTGAAATGTGCTGGGATTTTGTTAAACAAACATCCAACGTCGAACACTTAGTAATAAAAACAATATATTAAAACAACACTCACACTAAATATTAAAAGTGAATAATTACTGACAATATATTTAAATCAGAGATGTTAGTATTCTTTTCTTTAATCTTAACAGCATTTGTAGCTTAACATGCATGTGGCGAATAAGTGATGTGGATGATTACGAAACCCCGACATTTATACACGTCTACAATTATATTGACTGTGGAAACATATTTGGACACAATCAAACATCAGCACACAATAAGACCATAATGTAACAATGATTCTAGAATACCAGTATTACACACAACTCATTGTCAGTTCGTGGTTAGGAAATACGCGGCACATAACAAACGAATGAACCCTAGCATAAGAATAACTGGCTACTGGGTGCCAAAGTTAACTATTAGTAGTAATCCATGTAAAAATGCGCAGTGATTCATTTACAACTATCTTTAGACGTTTGGCCGTAATAAGTATTTTGACCGTAGGTCTACAGCTGGCAATAAAAGTGTATGAAATTGGTAAAACTGAATTGGTTTATTCGGGCAAAAAGCAGCCTGTCCCCTACAAATATGGGAGCCCGTACGCCCATGTATGACGGCACTTAGCACATACTAGCTTATTAAAGGGACAGTCCTGAGTTTGCTGCTATTTTAAAGATTTTATCGACTAGCAGAGACTTTTTAACGACTGCAATTACATATCAAATATATTTTCATGCATAAAATATTGGTGGCTATATATTAAACGTGTTTCCGATTGTTCTAGTATTTGTACTAGGTTAAATTTTATTTTATTTACTAAACAGACATTTTTTCGTTCGTACGAAATTATTTGAAGACAAAATTCAGTTTGGGCTTCTTACAAATATTGATACGACCAGAAACACATTGAATATACTGCGTATTTGTAGACGTTAAAATTTGTTATTAGTCGGAAACATCTTACATTACTGAAAGCTCAGGACAGTCCCTTTAAGTAATTAGTACATTCTAAACTTTGTTTTTTTAACGACACCACTAGACCACATTGATTTATTAATAATCGGCTATTGGAAGTTAAACATTTAGTAGTTTTGGCATTTAGCCCGCTACATTGTTCCATTAGTAGCAAGGGATCTTTTATATGCACCATCCCACAGGATAGCATATACCACGGCCATTGATATACAAGTTGTGATGCACAAGAAATAACCCGATGGGCCCACTGACGGGCATCGATCCCAGACCGACCGGGCATCAAACGAGCTTTACCACTGGGCTACGTTCCGCCCCTAGTACATTTTACTTCCCGGTACTAACATAAGTTAAACTGTGTGTCTCCCGAGTCGGGACATGTGTGTGTACATGTCGTGTTTTCTGTGTGCTTTAAAAACAGGAAGAAAGATTATTCGAATCATGTTTATGTCCTGAGTGAAATCATTTTAAATTGTCACGAGCTTCATGAAAGAAAGAAAAAAGAGAAGAAATCAGTGTATATGTTTGGTACTTTTTTGAGTTGCATAATAATGGTACCCGTTTCATACAAAAAAAAAAAAAAAACCCCACCCCAAAACCAGCATTGACGCCATACTCTGTGATTCAAAGGTAATCAACTGTCTGGAATGAAATATGAAATGTGCCTTTGTCTTAAAAAAAACAACAACAACAAAAATTCTAAAACAAGTGCTGAATTATATGGCTAGTAGTATAAGCATTGAGACTATTATCATTATTGTTATAATTGCTTGATAAAATATATCTTCGCCATTCTATATCTGTTTACAGAACATAACACCTAAGAGGAAGGCAGCGTTGGGTAACATTCATACCAGACCAAGAAAGACATCAAGGTCAGAGGTTACCACACCAATGGCTGCTACATCGACTGTACCAATTGTAGACGCAGCAATGGAAACTCCTTCAATGCTGGACACCAGTCCATCGTTGAACATCGGCTCTGCCACTTTGAAAAGACTCATCAAAGATGCCTTTGAGGCAGGGCTGAAAGAGACAAGAGAGGAAGCAACAGGGACGTCCCGTCACCGGGAAATTCCGAGGACGTCAGTTCCTTCCACTGAACGACGGCAAAGATGACATCCTCAGTTGGTAGAGGCAGAGGTGGCGACTGATGCACCACTACAAGCAGATTGGCCGACATCTTCAGATGACACATTTCATTCGGCCACCATCCCCACTCGACCATCTAGTCAGCGACAAGATCAAGGAAAAGATTTGGTCCCACCAATTTATCCGGATAGAATGTGCCACTGAGAGGCAGAAAAATTCCTACCAGATGCTGCTTCAGGGAGATGACGTTGGAATACCCCAGGTGCAAATGGGTTCAAAAACCCAGTCACTCGATAAAAGCGATCACCTTTAAACTGTGGTCAAGCAATTTAATGTTTTCCTGGCAGTGTATTGCAAAACAATACCCAGAAGCTTTCTCCGAGTTATTGAAGTATGCCAGTCTAATCAGCCGGTTAGCAGATTGGGAGTACTATTATGTTAGTTTTCGGGAGTTACGGGCCAAGAAAAAAACAAGCCTTGGGACATTATCCACATGGAGCTGTGGAAGGAAACGATGTCACGGCGAAAATACAGTTCAATTACGAATACGGGTGGCACTCGGGGTATATGTTTCCGTTTTGCAAAAGGTCTGTTTTGTGGCGGTTGCAGATATCAACACAAATGTGGGACTTGTAGTGCAAAGCGCTCAGCAGTGGAGTGCCCTCTTGCAAGCTCCTCATTTTTCAGGCGCCACTTCCGGAAGATCCTGCAATAATCTGAAATCCGTTTTAGATATGCCATAGATTGTCAAATGTTTTTTTTTTTTTACAAAAAGAACTAGATGCGGGCCTAGTGACCGGCCCATTTTTTTACACCCACATTGAAGAATTTGCATATCAGTCTCTTAGGTGTTGTTGCCAAGAGGACACTCGGAAAATTTAGACTAAATCTTAGTTACCCAGATGATTTGTCAATCAACGACGGTATTGCAGAAGCACATTCCTCAGTTAAGTATGCAACAATACAAAATGCTATTTCATTTTTGAAAACTACCAGTACTCCATTCATGTCAAAAAACCAACATCGAATCTGCTTTTAGGATAATCCCAATCCACCCAAGTCAACATTTCCGTTTAGGCTTCAAGTGGAAAAAATAAATATTATTTTGACAAATGTCTTCCAGTGGGTTTAGCACAAAGTTGCAAGATCGTCGAGGAATGCAGCACGGCACTGGAGTGGGTTGCTTATAATAAATTAGGGGCACAGGCAGGTGTTCATGTTTTAGATTTTCTCTTTGTGGAGGGGACACTAAGAAATGCACAAGAAATTCTGACAAGCTTTCAGAATCTCTGCTCACATATAGGAGTGCCACTGTTACGTGACAAAACATTTGGCCCAAACCAAGTAATGGTCTTCTTAGGTATCACATTGGATGTAATCAAGTCTGAAACCAGGTTACCCGTAGACAAACTGGCGACATGTTTTGAGTTATGTAAAAGTTTCAAGCGTAAGAAAAAGGCTACTTTAAAAAATACAGTCAGTGATTGGCACGTTACAATTTGCAACATCAGGGAAGGCATTTTAAGACGGCTTATTGACTTAACAAGAGGAGTTTAAAAATCCGGACATAAGGAGCGATTAACTAAGGCAAGTCGGGCAGATCTTCATGTGGGAAACGTTTAATGGTCATTGTTTTTTTCTCTTTCTGACTGTTGGGTTACATCAAACTGCCTTTCACATCCTCAACAATAGGTTTTGGTGCCTTTTTCAAGAATGCATGGTTTTATGGCCTTTGGTCACCAGTTGCACTTGGAAATAACATCACTGCTTTAGAATTATACCCAGTCCTGGTCGCCTTACATACTTGGGGAGATACCTTAACCAATAGGGCGATTAAGTTGTATACAGATAACTTGACTTTGCTTTCTATAATCAACAATCAATCTTCAAGAGATGCCACGATTATGGGAATGATTCGACCCCTGGTCTTACTGCGTCTGCACTATAACATTTCGCTACATGCTGTACACATTGAAGGCCGGAAAAATATTTTAGCTGATGAGCTGTCTCGTTCACAGATCGAACGGTTCAAGATGTTGCTGCCCACTGCCAACAGCCAGTCCACTGCAGTGTCGTCCCAGCAGTTGTTTTTCAGAAATTAAATAACCTAGTGAGTGCGCCCCTCGGTCGATATCACTTTAAAAAAAAAAAACGATTAGTCGATACTATGTGGCATACCGACATTTCAAACATAATGCATCGGGAAAGCCTTATACTATTCCGGTGGAGACACTCCCCACATCTCCATTTTGCCATGTTACAACTGTACACAACTACTTGATCGTGAGAGGCCCAGCATGGGGCGCTATGCTTATTAAATCAGAAGGTTTTGCATTTTCTCGCCATCGCTTTCAAGGTAGCACAAACCAATGTCTGCAATTTTGTGACTTGGATGCATCTCGATATAAGGGACATAGCTTTCGCATTGGGGGAGGGGAGGGGGGGGGGATCATATGCAGCAGCTAAGGGTTTCTCTGATGTACAGATAAGACGTTTGGGACGTTGGAAAACGGAGGTATTTAAAATGTATATTAGGGCACCAGCACTCCCATCAGAGGTACATTGATCAATTTATGTAACTCGATATGCATATATTATTGTTGAACAGGAGTTTATGTGAGAATTTCCTATACAAAGTATACGTAACAATTACTCTTTATGAGTATCGCTAATGTCGAGTTCTAACCTTAGTATATGCACAAAGGTGTTGTGGTGGTACACCCGGCGGACTACCGGAGTTAGACAACTTGTAGTCTGAATGAGAAATCGGTAGCCAAAACACCCAGGTCTACCGCTAAGGTCGAGTCTATCCCGCACTGTTGTAGCTAGATATTAATAATGGTTATTCAAGATGTATGAATTCTGCTGTTAGGTAGTTAGCAGTGTTGTGGTGGTACACCCGCACTGATGTAGCTGGACATTAATAAGAGTTTATACACCGATGCCATGTGTATGAACTTTGTGTTACTGTGTTGTGGTGGTACACCCGCACTAATGTAGCTGGACATTATTAACAGTTTACTCACCAATATCATGTGTATGGACTTTGTGTTACTGTGGTACACCCGCACTGATGTAGCTGGACATTAATATAACAATGTTTTCATCGACACCATGGATATGGACTTTGTGTTACTGGGGGCGAGACGTAGCCCAGTGGTACAGCGTTCGCCCGATGCGCGGTCAGCGTGGGATCGATACCCATCGGTGGGCCCATTGGGCTATTTCTCGTTCCAGCCAGTGCACCACGACTAGTATATCAAAGGCCGTTGTATGTACTACCCTGTCTGTGGGATGGTGCATATAAAAATCCATTGCTGCTAATCGGAAAGACCGCAGGTTTCTCTCTCAATATCTGTGTGGTCCTTAACCATATGACCGACGCCATATAACTGTAAATAAAATGTGTTGAGTGCGTCGTTAAATAAAACATTTCCTTTCTTGTGTTACTGTGTCGTGGTGGTACACCAGCACCGGTGTACCTGGACATTAATGTAACAATGTATTCATCGACACCATGTGTATGGACATTGTGTTACTGTGTTGTAGTGGTACACCCGCACTGATGTCGCTGGACATTATTAACAGTTTACTCACCAATATCATGTGTATGGACTTTGTGTTACTGTGTTGTGGTGCTGTAACCTCACCGTGGTGCTGTAACCTCACCGTGGTGCAGGGGTGTAACATTCTCTTTGAGAATGGCCAATACAGCACAACTCCCCTTTTGGGGCACCTTGTTGGCCGTGAGGTGCATCCCGTAATGCTGGATGATGGGATCCTGGTGGTTGAGTTGGGAACATATCTGCGGATATGTTTTCTGGCAACACACCACTTTGGCCTGGAGTTCAGCCAGACGGGTGGTCAGGGAGGCCCGACCTGATCAGTCGGCTAGTCATGCTAAGCTCAAGAGTTATCAACCCTGTTTTGTTTAATTTTGTCAAGAACAAACATTGTTATATACCATTTGTATATGTTGCTCTTGGGGCGGTGGCTAGGGTCAGTCAAGTGATTTGTTTCTTTTTACCTGAGTATATCAACCATGTATCCCTGGCATGAATGTCTGCAGGTTATCCGCAGCTTCATGTCCCCTTGTTGGACTCCGTGGTGGGTGGGGTGCATGGTTATGGCTAAAAGCAATTCAATCTCAATTGATGGGACCCTGAAAAGGGTCCACACCGAAGTTTCGGACTCTTCATCATCGGATGAAGAGTCTACGACATTAAATGTAAAGAAATCCAGAGTGATTTCCTCAAAAATCTGGCCAAGGTTTCTTGTCATTGGGTCTTCTGATGATGAGGCCTTGAAGAAATTGTCGCCTTTTGCGATTCAAAAAGGGCTCGAAGGCTTGGCCGGCGAGCCCAAAAGTGTTAAGAAATTAAGGAGTGGCTCATTGTTGGTCGAATGCTCAACAGAGAGTCATTCCAGAAATCTTCTTAAATCAAAACATCTCTGTAATATTTCCATCAAAGTCAGTCCTCACACCAGTCTTAATTCCTGTAAAGGAGTAGTTCAGTCTAGGGATTTGGAAGGAGTTAGTGAGGATGAGATTTGCGAAAATCTCTTCTCACAAGGTGTCACATCAGTCAAGCAGATTAAAGTCCGTCGGAACAATGAACTGGTTTCGACGAACACCTTAATCCTCACATTCAATATGCCAACCCTTCCAAATTCTGTCAAAGCAGTTTATTTAAATATACCTGTCGTGCCGTATATTCCTAACCCTTTACGATGTTTCAAATGCCAAAGATTTGGACATGGACAAAATACATGCTGTAACAAATTGACATGTGCTCGTTGTGGTCAATTTGACCATGACAGCAAGGCATGTCAAAATGATATAGCATGTACCAACTGTAAAGGGAAACACTTTGTGTACTCGCGAGAGTGCCCAAAGTGGAAAGTGGAAAAAGAGGTACAACATGTGAAAGTTGAAAAATACCTCTCTTTCACAGAGGCTAGAAAGGTTGTAGAAGCATCAACACCTCCAGCAGCTGGTAAATCGTATGCCGCTGCTGTGAAGGTATCTACAACCAGTATAGCCATTCAGACTGACCTTACATGGCCTAATGGTAAGGATAAACTTAAGAAGATTTCTAATATTGAAAAAGTTCAAAAGCAAACTACAAAAGCTGCTAACAAACATGTTTCCAAATCATCCCAGGTGTCTTTGGATTCTACAAATCCATCAAGAGGCTCATCTTCTGGGGAGCCAGGTCCCAGTAAGCCTCCGCCATGAAAAGACCTTAAAAAACACAATAAGGATTCTTCTTCAGGACGACTGAAGAAATATAAAAAACAGTTGGTTCCGACCACAACAATCCTTTTGAAGCTTTGTCTGATGTGGATGATCAAATGGATATAGTGCCAGATGATTGTCCAAAATCACAAAGATCTCGAAAGCCAAAGATAACTCCCGTACTTCCCTCTAATGACTAATTCAGTTATTCAGTGGAACTGCCGTGGGCTTAGGCCCCATTTTGATGAATTAAGTCTTTTAATTCAAAAACATAATCCTCTTGCAGTGTGTCTTCAGGAAAGTTCTTGAAGGACACTGATCATATTACCATGAGAGGATTTAACCTCTATCATAAATTTCTAAAAACTGAAAATAGAGGATCTGGGGGTGTTTCCATTCTTGTTAATGAAAACATTCCTCAGGGTATAGTGTCATTAAATACCAATTTACAAGCTGTGGCTGTAAAAGTCACGGCTCATAAAACTATAACTCTATGTTCAGTTTACTTGCCACCTCAAAACTATTTTAGTTTTAATCCTAGGGACTTTCAATGTCTTATTGATCAGCTCCGTACTCCCTTTATTATTATGGGAGATTTTAATGGTCACCACACTTTGTGGGATGTGAGGATGTAAATATTAGAGGTAAACAATTAGAAGACTTAATTCTCAAAAATGACTTACTTTTCTTCAGTGATAAAAGTCATACATATTTTCATTCTGCAAGTGGTTCTTTCACTTCTATAGATTTAACCCTTTGTAGTCCTTCACTTTTTCTTGATTTCTCCTGGAAAGTTGGTTCAGATCCTTGTGGTAGTGACCACTTTCCCATTATTTTGGAGAATGATGGACCTCCATCACATGAAAGGGTTCAAAAGTGGAAGTTAGCGAGGGCAAATTGGGGTTTCATCATCTGTGCAGCACTCGACTGCAACAATTTGCCATTACTGATGCTGATGATCCCATGTCTTTGTTTACTTCTATCTTGAAGGACATTGCAGATGAAACTATTCCTAAGACTTCGGCAGTACCAAAGCGTTTCAATAAACCATGGTTTAATGTTACGTGCAAAGATGCATTCAAAGAGCGAAACAGGTTGCTTGAGCGGTTCAAACGTGAACCTACAGCAGACAACCTGGATGCATTTCGTATTGCTAGGGCTAAGGCTAGCAGAGAGATTAGACAGAGTAAGAAAACATCTTGGAGAACGTTTGTCTCCAAGTTGAATTCACAAACACCAGTGAAATCTGTCTGGAATAGGATCCGTAAAATCAAAGGTAAAGAATCCATTAATACAGTTCATCATTTGTCTGTCAATGACATGGATGTCACGTCTCATCGTGACATTGCCAATGCCTTGGCAGACAACTTTTCTCACAATTCATCTTCTGCTTTCAGTACAGATGCTTTTACATCTGTCCGAACTAAAGCTGAAAAGCAGTCCATTAATTTTTCATCCAAAAATGCTGAAGTATACAACAGGCATTTCTCTATGGATGAATTGCAGGATGCTCTTCGTAGAGCCCATGATACTTCAGTAGGACCAGATGAAATTCATTATCAGTTATTAAAGCATTTACCTGAATCATCTTTGATGGTTCTTTTGAATATTTTTAATAACATCCGGATTTCTGGAGACTTTCCTTCTGATTGGAGGAAAGCTATTATTATTCCTATTCCCAAGCCTGGTAAGGATCCAACCAATCCTACTAGTTATCGCCCTATCGCTTTGACAAGTTGCATTTGTAAAACCATGGAACGCATGATCAATCGTAGACTTGTCTGGTGTCTTGAATTTCACAAATTGCTCACTAACGTGCAATGTGGGTTCAGATCTAGACGTAGCATGGTTGATCATTTTGTTAGATTTGAAACGTTTTGTAGGGAAGCTTTCATCCATAATCAGCACTTGGTTTCAGTGTTTTTTTATTTGGAGAAAGCTTACGATACCACGTGGAAGTATGGGATTTTAAACGACCTCCATGACATGGGCCTGAGAGGTCGACTTCCAGTTTTTATTTCACAATTTTTAAAAGATAGATCTTTTAAAGTTCGGGTGGGGTCGACATTGTCCGACATTCACCCACAGGAGATGGGTGTGCCTCAAGGTAGTATCCTGTCTGTAACTTTATTTTCTGTGAAAATTAACAGCATCTGCCAGTGTTCAAAACCTGGTGTGGATTGCTCGTTATATGTCGATGATTTTCAGATTTGTTACAGATCGTCCAATATGAGTATCATTGAACGTAAGCTGCAGCTTTGTTTGAATAAACTTCATCAATGGGCAACTGACAATGGCTTTAGATTCTCAAAGGCAAAAACGGTTTGTATGCATATCTGCCAGAAAAGAGGTCTCCACTTAGATCCACAGTTGTTTTTGGACAAAAATCCAATTCCAGTTGTGGAGGAGACTAAATTTCTGGGGGTTATATTTGACAGGAAGCTATCTTTTGTGCCCCATCTCAAATATGTTAAAAAGAAGAGCTTGAAAGCTCTCAATATTTTAAAAGTTATTGGTAATACAGAATGGGGAGCAGACCGAAAGGTTATGCTCCGTCTGTATAGATCTCTTGTGAGGTCTAAACTAGATTATGGATGCATTGTGTATGAGTCGGCATGCAAGTCTTACTTGCAGATGCTAGATCCTATACACAATCAGGGACTTAGGCTATGTCTTGGTGCATTTAGAACATCTACTGTAGAGAGCTTGTATGTTGATGCACACGAACCTTGTTTGGGTGCTAGACGTGCAAAGCTTTCTCTGCAGTATGCTACCAAGATTAACTCTTTACCACAACATCCTACACATGATGCGGTGTTTGACAACAAATATATGAAGTTGTTTGATGCAAGGCTAAATGCTATTCGTACATTTGGTCTTCGCATTAAGCGCTTTTTGTCGCTTTCCAACACTGATTTAACTGACACTTTGGAAACTCCTTCATATTTTGTTTTACCACCCTGGTGTATTACACCACCTAAAATTGTGTTTCATCTGGCGCATCTGAAGAAAGATCGCACAGATGCTGTTGTGTATAAACAGTTTTTCATGGAAATTCAGGACAAGTACTGTGATTACATTCCTGTGTATACAGATGGATCACGGGATGGGAATTATGTGGCTTGTGCTACAGTTTTTCCATCAGACACTATCATTTCCATACGACTGCCTGACTCGGCATCAATTTCTAGTGCTGAAGTTTGAGCAGTCATTAAAGCCTTAGAAGAAATCAAAGATTCCATAGGATCCAAGTTTATTATTTTTACTGATTCACTTTCGTGTCTCCAAGCTTTACGTAATATGAAGCTGGACCATCCCTTAATTGGTATGGTGATCCGAAAGTGTGTCTTTTTATCCATTGCCAATAAAGTTATTGTATTTTGTTTGGTGCCCAGCCATGTTGGCATCAAGGGTAATGAAAAGGCAGATTCAGCTGCCAAGTCTGCTTTGGATTTGCCTCATGCCAGGGTTGGTGTGCCTTATACTGATTTAAAAAATAATATCAACAAATTTATCTTTTCGACTTGGCAACGTGATTGGGACGGTGAGGTTGCGAACAAGATTCATGCTACCAAGCCAGTCTTGGGAGAGTGGCAGTCCTCCTATAGACAGTGCAGGAAGGATGAAATAGTCTTGTGTCGTGCCCGCATCGGGCATACATATTTAACCCATTCATTTATCTCAAAGAAAGATCCTCCACCTCAGTGTGACCACTGTCAGTGTCTTCTGATTGTGCGACACATTTTGGTGGAGTGTAAGCAGTTGTCAGCAACTCGAAAAGATATATTTGGACAAAGAAATGTGATGGAATCCTTTTGATTCCATCCAGAACTTTTATTGCAATTTTTACGTGAACCTGAGTTTTATTCTAAATTTTAATTATATCTATCTGTGATATTTGTATTTTTACACAGTCCTTTACACTGCGTTTTTATTTAACTGTTGAATTTTTATATTGATGTTGATCATCACTTTAGTTTTTTCCATTTACCATAGTTTGACACCCAATAGCTGATGTATTTTTCGTACTGGTGTGTCGTTAAACATTCATTCATTCACTTTTATTAACAGTTTACTGACTAATATCATGTGTATGGACTTTGTGTTACTGTGTTGTGGTGGTACACCCGCACTGATGTCGCTGGACATTATTAACAGTTTACTCACTAATAGCATGTGTATGGACTTTGTGTTACTGTGTGGGAGAATTACACCACCAGTGACATGACTGGATTGTTTAAAATCGCACGCCCTAGTTTCAGCCCGCGAAAATTAATTCTAATTTTGGTTAATTTACAAAACTGTAATACACTTAGATCACGTTTTTATAAAATAGAGTGAAAAAGCAGGTATTATATCGATAAATACCATGGGAATCCCCGTGACTCAATTACTTTAAATAATTTTGAAAGTTAATATTCTGATGTCACCGGTAGATGTCACTCGAAGCACAGAAATTCCTATGTCACGACAAATATCCCAGAGTGCACACAGACTTGGGGTGCGTTCCTTTCACCTCTCCTGGGCATGTTCCAGCTGTTCTGTCCTGGACAGCGAAAGGAATGAGTTTGGGTGCTTCTGTTGAGAAAGTGGCTGCTGCAGCAATCATGATACTTGAATCGGAATAAGACGACAATGATAGTCCGTCACTGACCATGTTGACTATACTACAGTGTTTGAAATAATAAATTATATATATAAACCGCAATTAGCCTACATTTGCTATTCGGCACCAGGTACTATTGGTTTTAAGGGTTTGTAACGTTTTGTATTGCGATACTTACTTGTCTGAACTTTATTGTTAATGAAAATGTTCACGAACTGTGAAGAAAAACCTCACAAATGAACGACAAGCAAACAACAACAAATCGGATGTTGATTGCGCGAACCATTCACGAGAAAACAAACCGAACCAAAATGATAACGGTCACGTGGTATACCGACGTCTGTGACATTGAAACGGGAAGATCCCCTCTAAAAATAGATTAGAACTTGTCTGCTCAACAGTTTTTTTCTCAAACGCGCGTTTTTAAGAAATACGAAAAATGCATTTTGTGGTATTACAAACATCAGGATTACCAGGATTACCAAAAAAAACCCCACTTCAGGTGAATGGAAATGTATATTCTAAATAATAAAATGTAAGTAAAGTGCAATTTTATTTGTGAGAAAATGGGTTTAGTAGCGAAAAAGAACGGCGTAATGGTTAACAACTAGGGCGTGTCCCTTTAAAACAAATTCACCCACCATTATATGCGTAGAGAACCTTTGCTACGTACTCATATCATGTTACATGTGTATATCTTCATTAATATTTACAACAATACTGAATAATATGTCAAAACTTTCAAACATGTTTTGTTTAATTGTCGGTGTTATGGTTGTAAACCCACACCGATATAACTTAACTAATTCACAAACTATGTAAATAATAATAACCATGCAGTTTCGGGTATCGGCGGAAGATCACGAATAACTTAATTTCATAATCTCCTTTTTGGCGGTGGATTTGCCGTACCTTCACTGAAAATGTTAGATATTCATAAATGTATAGAATTATTATTATCATGCATGGGCGTACATAGGGGAGTTCGATGGGTTCGACCGACCCCCCCCCCCCCCCCCTGAAATCGCTTTTTTTATAATTTAATATATCTGACATTATTATATTTACTCAACATAGAACTATATGCCCAATATCTCTGCAGTCTATTTTGGAACCCCACTTTTCAAAATCCTATGTACGCCCATGTCATGTCTTTTACATTTTCACAAAAACTAAATATCAAACAATAAACAGACAATCTTTAATAAACAAGGTGAGCCATTTCCGCCAAAACCCTTGTTTGCATGTTATCGTTTGAGTGAACGGAGCTTCACTTCATGTTGTATAGTCATAATCTGAGGTAATAATTTTCCATAATTCCATAATTTTCAACATTTTCACAAGTGTACAAAGAGTACACTTTTGACCACCCCCTCCTAAAAGTGTACATCCCCAAATGAAAAATGTTGATCGACATTTTTTATTTTCAAAAAAGTGTACGCTGACCCCTTAACCCCGTCTCACCCGCGTACGGTTTGTACGCTCGTGAAAATTATGGACGGCCCCCAATACAGACACACACGCACATATATATAAACACTTTTTTTTTTTTTAAACGTCGCTGCAGCTTTACTTATATCATTCAATAACAGCAGGATTTCAGATTACCTTCCATTGATTTATACACAAGAGTTACATTAAAAAGGGATCTGAAGGTATTAAATCAGTATCCTACCTTGATTTATGCATCACTCCCTGAAAGCGTCTTTCAATGATACTATATTTAGTTACGTTCCGAACAAGACACGAGCAATCGAAATATCCGTGTTTATTATAGTCAAGTAAATTAATGTGATTTTTAGTTTAGTGTTAACTGTTGATAGTTAAAACTCGTAATAAGCTAAATTATATGCCTGCTGGTTAGCAAAGGATTTCCATTTCATTTTGTACATTTATTACGATAACAATTGACTAAAATCGTGTTTATTCTTAATAGATATCTATATCTTTGAATATAAACATTTGTTATCACCAGACTTTAATATATACAGGGGCGTGCGCAGGAAATTTTCCAGGGGGGGGGGGGGTCGAGGTGTCCGGCGAAGCCCGATAACATCTCAGTACTTCCATATCTATTCACATGAATGTAAAAAATCGGGATATGAAAACAAATTTCGCCTTGAGCGGGGTGGGGAAGGAGGTGTTTGACCCCCCTCCCGCGCACGCGCCTGATATAGTAACTTTTGAAATATCTCTAACGTCTATTTGAAAGTATATATTGAGCTGTTTAAAAATTACACGAGTGCTCCGGATTTATGGTGAGCATGTTTCGAAGTTTTCATGAGGAGTGGATATATTGTTACGAAGTTTTACGAGGAAAATAAAGAACTAAAACCTATTTTATTTTATTTTTCCAGGCGTTTACAAAATGTTACTATTGCAAAAAACCAACAACCCCTCAACACTTTCCAGTATTTTAGAGGCTGTGCATTAGCGTCTTAAGCATATCTAACCAATCGATTCTGATTCCGACAGTGCTTTACAGATAGACTTTATTAATACATCCTTTGACAGGTAAACGTACTGTTCCAGTCATCAACAGCCTTCTGAAAAAGGTGAAATAAGTTGATATGCCGTAAAAAGTACAATCTTATGTTTGAGTCTTTATGCCAAAAAATGAATGCAATTCAGTTCAGAGTTTTCCATCTAAAACTCAAATAATCAGTAGAAGTAAATGTTCGGACGAACCCCTCCCTCCTCCCCCCCCCCCCCCCCCCCCCCCCCCCCCCCCCCCCCCCTCCGCTGAAGTAAATGATCTGCTTTCAGAACTAAAACATACAGGTTTATACATATGGAGTTTCTGGTGGTGCAAAAACAAAATAGAAAAAGGTCCACTTTGTTCATATTCGACCCCCCGCACGGTCCAGATCACGCTACCCCTGTGCATGTTGTTCATGACACATTATTGAGCAGCTGTGGAAAATCTTGCATTTATGTATGTATCGATGTATGAATATCTATATATTGTATGTATGTCGAGGTTGACTGTTACATACATAGATATCAACGCACTGGCGCAGGGAATAAGTAAATCCTTTCTGGTCTCACAAATTGTCTCATGTCGTTGCTGGGACTCGAACTTATGGCACCAAATCACCCACAATTTACAGACTTGCCACGATACGTTCTGACCTATCCAGACAACGTATATATGTATGTATCTATATATATATATACATACATACATACATGTATGTATGCATGTATGCATATATATGCATACATGTATGTATGCATGCATGCATATGTCTGCGTGTGTCTTGTAGTGAATTGTCCAAATACAATTTGCGCTCTATGCCTTCAAGTTCAATGTAATCCATCTAAAAATATAATATAAACTACATGTATGTTAAGACGTTATGTATAAAGTTTATCCTATATCTTACCTATAATATCAATGTCATAAACTCATTTGATATGTTGGTGTATTAACCCGTTTAATATTCATATTAACAGGTCATTTGTTTACAAGTCAACAAGATCCATGCTGTACATAACTATATTTATTTAGTAACGTTTCAAACAGGACAAACACGCGAGGTTTCGATTGCCTGTGTACTGATCGGAACGCTACTGAATATAGTAGGCTTATCATTGATCTGAATTAGCGCATTCCTCGTGGAACGACTTTCAGGGAGTTTACATAGAGATTCAAAGCGACACTGGTCTCCAAACTAAGCTGTATGACAAAACAAATGACTTTAACGTTTCAATAGTCATTTTTCTCTTTATGTTAAGTAATTTATCCTCTAATGCAGCTTTTGGAGTCTACATATCACAACCACTAAAATATCTTAAAGCATGCTCACTGTATCAAGCATCATATCATTCTGGCACAGACGTTGTTCCATCAGGATTATGTCTAGGGACTCCCGAGGGTATTCAAAACGTTTTAAGGTATTTCTTAATGACATTGAAGATACTTTCAAAGTTTATGGCTGCAATGAACTTAGTCTTGGAAAAACGATATCTGACGATGTGCTACATTTGTGTACTGTTTTATTTGTTTTATTATATGCTGATGACATGGTACTCCTCGCAGACAATTATGATCATATGCAACATTTATTAGATATCTTTGATGTGTATTGTAGTACATGGAAATTAACTGTCAATTGCACGAAGACTAAGGTTTTAATTTTTGGTGGTAGCAAGAATGAATATAAAAAAAACTATTTAATTTAGGAAATAATTTTAGAGAATGTAGAGATCTACAAGTACCTTGGAATAATTTTGCATAAATCTAACAAGTTTACTAATACTAGAAAAGCTTTGTTTTCACAAGCCGAAAACCTATGTATTTTATCTTAAAACAAGGAAGTCCTTTTGAAATTGTTTGATTGTATGGTACAACCTATTTTGTTATATGGTTGCGAGATATTGGGTTTTGAAAACTTGCCTTATTTAGAAACGTTACCAAATAAATTCATGAAGTTTCTGTTGTCAGTTAAGAAATCAACGCCTGTGAATATGTTATATGGAGAAATGGGGCGTTACCCAATCTCCCTTGATGTCAAATTAAGAATGATCAGTTTTTAGTTTAAACTAATAACTGGAAAACACACAGTTATCATTCTTGATATATGAATTATTGCTGAATGATTATAAAAATGGAATATGTGATCATAAACGGTTAAAGTTTATCAAATCTGTTTTGGATGACGTTGGATATATTAAAGTATGGACCGCACAGTGTAACCAGCTACCAGATGTAAATCTATTAAAACAAAGAATTGTTTTACGATTACAGGAACAGTTCTTACAAACATGGCACAATGACATTATTAACTCATCTAAAGGGTGTATACTACCAAATCAAATCCCATAGACGACAATAGTAGCATATGTGGCTAAAACTCCTACCTGCAACGTATCAATCGATATAAAAACCACGGATATAAATGCTACCACCCCTCACTCTTAAAGTGAATCACAAAAAAGTGGGTGTCAAGCTGCTCATTTCTGAGATAACAGGTAGCGTCTATGACTACCCTAGTTCCGCACAAAATTTGAGTACTTTTTTTTACAGGTACCCCATACATGTTCCAAGCACAAGGCTACTTGACACAGTGGTACCAGATGAAATAAAATTGCATACATTTTTAGCCCAGATGAAACTTTTTTTTTTACAACCAACACACTCACATTTATAACCAATCGCAGGACTTGTGGTGTTCACGTCTCTATCAAAAGTTGGGTACACCTCGAACTTTGACCCAGCCGGAAGTTATTTGGTTTAGTACTACCTAAAGCATCTTGTTACAGACTGTTTAAATTAAATCAGATCAAGACATATTTAACCAATTTAGAGAAAAAATATTGGTTACCATTATTAAATTTTCGACTCTCCAATCATTATCTTCCCATTGAAAAAGGCAGAAGGAAAAAATAAATTTAACAAAAAGAACATGCTTTCTATGTACAAATAACGAAACTGGCGATGAATTTCTTTATACAATATGCTGTCCTTTTTTTTGTAAAATTCTTAGTCGCTCTTAGCCAATAAACGTCGCCACAGGCGACCGGGCGACTGCTAATTTTCAAACCTGTACATATGGAAAGTTGTAGCGGGTTTCCTCTCTATGACTGTCAAAATTACCATATGTTAACCAATAGACAATTTTTAATAAATCAATGTGCTCCAACAGTGTAGTTAAACAAAACAAACTTTAACTTTTAAAAAAGTTTAATGTATGATTTTTAAGTTTCATAAAAATAACCTTTAAGGGAAATGAAATCAGACATAATGCCATTGTCTGATATTTGATTTCAACAAAAGTTATTTTCTAGGATTACGTTTAGTTTATTATGAAACGTTTATACACTTTTAGGCAGGACTGCAGCCCAGTGATAAAGCGCTTGTTTGAAGCGCGGTCCGTTTGAACCGATCCCGTGGAAGGGCCCAATAGACTATTTCTCGCTCCAGCCAGTGCACCACGAATGGTACACAAAGGCCGTGGGGTGGTACATATAAAAGATCCTTTTCTACAAATGGAAAAATGTAGCGAGTTTCCTCTCTAAGACTATATGTCAAAATTACAAACAATTTGACATCCAATAGCCGAGAATTAATACATCAATGTGCTCTATAGGTGTCGTGATGTAAAACAAACAAACAAACAAACTTTATACAAATTTACTGATTATTATACATATCCTAGGTAGAATTTGCAAAATAGGAAGACTGATTTGGAAAATTAGTTTCTTCATTCTGAATTTTCCATGACTCGCGGACATTTTGTAATACAGAAAAAAGGAGAATGAAACATCTAGAATGATTCGAGTTCCAGTCTTGATAAATCATATTGCACTGTCCTCTTCACCATGCAAGTCTATGTTTAAATCATTTCCATCTCCTGGGACAATGAAGGAAGAACGACTTGGAAATCTGTCCTCTTTCTCCTTTTTCCATGACTCACGGACATTCTGTAAAAAGAACACAAAAACGAAAACTAAAACATCGAATGAATGAATGAATGAATGTTTAACGACACCCCAGCACGAACAATACATCGGCTATTGGGTGTCATAAAACATCGACGATCGGTCAAGATCCATTATGTCATATCAGTCTTTGCTGTCCACTTTGTCTTGGAAGTCTCTGTTTGTAGGTCCAGCCTTTTCGTGCTCATTAATCAGGTGATTGTTTGTCGAAAACCGTCATTCCAAATGCTTTATGCCTTTTGTAGCTGTCGAGCGGTTTATGTCATATTTTTCTTTGCGTTTGATTAAAATAATTGTCATGATATTATAGTTAACTTGGTTAACAGAGACCTTCATTTCTGAATTGACAGTAAGATATAATTTTAATTTAACTGATATAAAATACAGACACCACAGAGTGATGCATAGTGAACTAAGATCACTTATATGTGGACGTGTTAATAGTGATGACCATATTTATTACCAAGAGATAAGGCAGATATTTTTACACAGTTCTAACATTTCATGGCTAATAATTTTAACAAACTGAGATTACAAGTAATTGACTATGCTTAGAGAAGCGCATAATGGTAAGGGACTTTATTCATCAGAACGAAATAAAGCTACACACCATTAATGACGACTGTTCTAACTTTAATGTGTTCTCTCCATCAGAAGTCTCGCGTAACTTTATTTTCCAAATCCTCCTAGCAAACGGAAACAGTAACCGAGGATCCAGTAGTGTCACGTCATACTTTCCTGTAAAGAAACGAGCACAGTTGATAAACTATTACTTAAATCCATATATGTGCATGGAAGTCTATAGAACCGTTACAATTCGTGACAGTACGACTCGGCAATTACAGACGTCTATAGAATCATTTCATTTCGTGACAGTGAAATTCCACAGTCATGGTAGTCTATAGAACTGTTACACCTCCTAGCAAACGGAAACAGTGACCGAGGATCCAGTAGTGTCACGTCATACTTTCCTGTAAAGAAACGAGCACAGTTGATAAACTATTACTTAAATCCATATATGTGCATGGAAGTCTATAGAACCGTTACAATTCGTGACAGTACGAGTCGACAATTACAGACGTCTATAGAATCATTACATTTCGTGACAGTGAAATTCCACAGTCATGGTAGTCTATAGAACTGTTACAATTCATGATAGTACGACTCGACAATTACGGACGTCTATAGAATCATTACATTTCGTGACAGTGAAATTCGTCAGTCATGGAAGTCTATAGAACTGTTACAATTCATGATAGTACGACTCGACAATTACGGACGTCTATAGAACCATTACATTTACTGACAGTGCAATTCGGCAGTCATGGACCTCGATAGAACCGTTACATATCGTCACAGTGCAGTTTAACAAACATGGAGCATCATTACAGTTCGTGAAAGTGCAATTTGATAGTCGTGGACGTCTATAGAACCATTGCTGTTCGTGACAGATCCACCATTTGACAATTACGGATATCAACAGAACCATTACAGTTCGTGACAGTATAATCCATCGATCATTGATTGTTCATTTTAATTGGTGATTCTGCAATTCAATACTTGTATTGTTTTTCAAATGCTACTTAGCATTACATATACTTTACTAACTAATGAACAACCATAGAAATGATTAAGCGTTTTAAAATATAGGCCTACTGCATGTTACCTGTGACCAGACTTAAAATACTTCCAATCGTCATGGAAATGACGACACCGCTGAGCCCATACCACAGGTAGGATACTTGGTAAATGAACAATGGTCCTTCTTCTGATGTAGGTGAGCTGAAAATGTAAATAACCGATTGAGATCGGTGATCTTCGTTCAGCATATATTACACACAGCACAGGCTGATGTTTCACTACGCCGGGGATGGGAGTGTTGACAATAGAGGGATAGATGAAGGGATAATACTATTTTAGCGCTTGCCAACTTATTACCAACCAAACAATGGATATATATTCATGGCACCTAGAAGCCACTCTTTAAATCAGAGTTATCTCATTCAGTGGTTCTAATAACGTTTGGAAAGGCAATGGATTTTGTCCACGTTTCGGACACCAAAAGGTAAGCCGGGTGCCCAACTTTATTTCTCGCTGACATACATATTCACTTTCTGTTTTGACCAAAAAGTAGTCTGCTGTGTATTTCCAATTTAATTTCCATTCTAAACTCAAAATAGTACTTATAAATGTTTTTAGTCGACGATTTACCACACCCAAGTCACCTAACTCTTTAAGTAGTTGAATTTAAGAAATGTAAGACAATTATTCAAGACACCCCAACCTTGACATTGCCAGTGATCTGGGGACAATAAATAATTTTAAAACTTTTTTTTTTTTAAATGAATTTGCTATTTTGCTATAAATTGTTTTCTATGGCTAACATAAAAGGTGAATAATAAATGAATGTTTATCGACCCCCAGCACAAAAATACATCGGTTGTTGGGTGTCAGACAAAGGCAAGTACAATGAATATGAATTAATGTTCAATGTCGAAATACAAAATAATAAGGATAAATTAGAATGTTAAGAGCCATCAAAAATAATCCCACAGTGAAACGAATAATTCAACATTGTGTCAATACAGAGACGGATCTAGGGGGGTGCAAGGGCCCGGGCCCCTTAAATTTTGGCACAGTTGTAATTTTCTTATATATTATTTTTTTTATTTTTTTACGACCCCACCCCCCAAACCTAACCCAAGGTTCCATTGGCATTCCGCCTCATGTCCTTGCCCCTCCCCCCGAATGGATTTTGAGGATCCGCCACTGCAATATGTGGTTTAACGTAAGACAAACTGAAAGAGAAAATATCCTACTTGAAAACATATCAAAGTTACCAGTATATATATATGTATATATATATATATATATATATGTATGTATGTATGTGTGTGTGTGTGTGTGTGTGTGTGTGTGTGTGTGTGTGTGTGTGTGTGTGTGTGTAGTTGATATGAAACCATCTAAATTAATGCCCAATAATCGCTCAAAATTCAGCAAAATGAAAACACAAATAAAAACAAGATTATGAAATATTAAGTATAATACTGACTTGCAGGACAAAAACACTGTTATTTATTAAGAAAAAACCGACATACATTATATATAATAATTAATATTGACAGAAATTTCATACCTTAAATTAGTATTAGGTGAAACTGTATTACTAGTAGACACACTGTACTCTTGACTTCCAGTAACATTAATCAGAACGGACGTATGATTAGCTGCGCATCCGTAGGTCGGTGCTGGTGGAAGTGGCACAGGTGGTGATCCATATATCTGTCCTCCAATGGCCATCCACATGTTAAATATGATCGCTGCCAAACAGCCATATAAGGCGCCCTAGAAATACAAGAATTCTGAGAGTATTGCTAAAGCAATACATGTCCTCTACCAGACCCAACACATTTCATATATCCTAAGTTTAAGGGTCATAACTCTGTAAAAATGGGTAAATCGCGGTGAAAGTCAATCTTGACCCTAACGGTACTTGATAAAGCTGAACACAAAATTTCAAGTTGTGCCGGTAGGGAACTAAAAACTACAATATGGATTATCTAAAACTGAGCAAATTTCCCGATTGTAAATGTTATTTTATGGACGACCCGTAGAAGATATAAATGGTGATATTTCCACAAGTAATATAGTGAGTGCTATCGTGGTTAAGACATCGGACATAAGGCTGGTAGGTACTGGGTTCGCAGCCCGGTACCGACTCCCACCCAGAGCGAGTTTTAACTATTCAGTAGGTAGGTACACCCTCTTCTTTCTCACTAACCACTAACCCACTATCCTGGACAGACAGCCCATATAGCTGAGGTGTGTGCCCAGGATAGCGTGCTTGAACCTTAATTTGTATATAGATTTAAATGATTAGTAATAAGCAATATATTGTATGATAATGACGACCATCTTGAAATATGCAGTTTGGCAATAGCTACATTTTCAAAATGTAACATTTTATTACTCGGTATTATGTCAGTTGTTATTTACCTATGACCACATCAAGATAAAAGACAGACAGAAAGAAAGAAAAAAATGTTTTATTTAACGACGCACTCAACACATTTTATTTACGGTTATATGGCGTCAGACATATGGTTAAGAAGCACAGAGATATTGAGAAAGGGCTACTCTTTTTTATTAGCAGAAGGGATCCTTTATATGCACCATCCCACAGACAGGGTAGTACATACCACGGCCTTTGATATACTGGCTGGAACGAGAAATAGCCCAATGGGCTCACCGACGGGGATCAATCCCAGACCGACGCGCATCAAGCGAGCGCTTTACCACTGGGCTACGTCCCGCCCCGATAAAAGACAGATGCATGTACCTATAATGAGAAACAGTTATATTCTGAAAGAATGTTGAAACGAATTAATGTTAAACACAAATACAATGACTACTCTTTACATTCGCCAGAACTAAAACTTACATGTTTATTCGCCCACGGGAAGATGGCTCCCAGAAGAAAAATGCCCAACACAGGTCCACCACACGCACCCATGACAGAGTTCGCCATCTTTTAATAGACGCATAAAAACACTTTATATTGACCCTCAACTGCAATATTATATTTCAGACACAATATTATATCTCCAAAATATAATTATTACTCCAATAATATGCTAGCAATAATTATGTTGTTGTTGAACGATATTGTTAACATATTTGATTTTTTCCTTTCTTGTATACGTGTCCTTACATTAAAAACGTTCATGTAAACAGATGTTCGTTTATTCATGTTAATTCGTCCAGTGATACACTATTTAAACCGTGCCGCTCTGTTAATTTTTAATACCATTTAAGTCACATCTTCACTGATAATAAACTGTCGGTGTAAGCGTGCTGCAGTTACCTTTACATGTGCGACGTATCCTTCCACCGTCTTTGTACAGTACAAAAGTGAAGATATTCTATAGGTAGTACTAAACCAAATAACTTCCGGCTGGGTCAAAGTTCGAGGTGCACCTTTTGATAGAGAAGTGAACACCACAAGTCCTGTGATTGGTTATAAATGTGAGTGTGTTGGTTGTAAAAAATAATAGTTTCATCTGGGTAAAGAAAATGTGCTACGCGTTATCTCAGAAACGAGCAGCTTGACCCCCATTTTTTTCTGATTCACTTTAAGTGTAAGGGGTGGTAGTATTTATATCCGTGGCGTTTATGTCGGTTGATACGTTGCAGGTAGGAGTTTTAGCCACATATGTTACTATTGTCGTCTATGGGATTTGATTTGGTAGTATACACCCTATAAGGCCCCGTATCCATAGACTGTTCCCTTGTAAACTTGTGACTTTGTGGCGTTGTGACCTCGAGACCTGGCCCCTGCGCGTGCTGTAACCTCACCGTGGTGCAGGGGTGTAACATTCTCTTTGAGAATGGCCAATACAGCACAAATTGAAGTTTAGAGTAAAATTCGGTGTCCGTAAAATTCTGTGATATTTGTATTTGTATTTTTGCACAGTTCTTTACACTGTTTTTGTTTAAACCTTGAATTTTTATATTGATGTTGATCATCACTTTATTTATTTGCATTACCATAGTTTGACACCCAATAGCCGATGTATTTTTCGTGCTGGGGTGTCGTTAAACATTCATTCATTCATTCATTCATTCGAGACCTGGCCTTGTATACTCTGTCTCCATAGCATGTTCCCTGTGGCTTGTGCACTACTGATTTATTCTACTTATCAACACGTGATTATCTTAAAAAACAAACGTTGAACAGAATGGAAATGAAGGAAATCACAAAAGCTTTTAATGCAAAAATTATTTTGTTTACAATTGTCATGGTAATCCTTATTGTTAGGGTCCCACAGCAGCTCATGTCCTGTCACCTCCTCAATAAATTCAGCTTCACTCATATTGAGAATAGCTTCACAAGACTATCAACACTAAAGTGGCTTGTACGCTCTTGTGGCGTATGAAAAAGAATGAACATTTTCATTCCCCATGTTCCCGGTCAGTAGGTCACACGTGACGTGCACAAGGCCACATGTTCCCCGGGTTCAACCTATGGAACGGCCAATAAGCAAAACAAAAGTTCATTATCTATATGGCGCGTCACAAGGTCACAAGCGAACACGGAACAAGGAAAACACCACACGGGAACAGTCTATGGATACGGGGCCTTAGGGGCAGGCAGACATGTTTGCTGGTTCTAATTCTGTCAATTATAATGTGTTCGGTGGCTTAGATGTGAACCCAATACAGCGTTATAGCTGTGAGTTGTGTATTAAAGGGACAATCTCGAGTTTGCTGCAATTGTTCAAATGATTTCGACCAACAAAGACTTGTAACGACTGTAATTACATATTAAATCCGGCCTCGGTGGCGTCGTGGTTAGGCCATCGGTCTACAGGCTGGTAGGTACTGAGTGAGTGCTCCGCAAGGCTCAATGGGTAGGTGTAAACCACTTGCACCGACCAGTGATCCATAACTGGTTCAACAAAGGCCATGGTTTGTGCTATCCTGCCTGCGCGAAGTGTAAATAAAAGATACCTTGCTGCCTGTCGTAAAAGAGTAGCCTATGTGGCGACAGCGGGTTTCCTCTAAAAAAAAACAAGTGTCAGAATGACCATATGTTCGACGTCCAATAGCCGATGATAAGATAAAAAATCAATGTGCTCTAGTGGCGTCATTAAATAAAACAAACTTTACTTTTTTACATATTAAATATAATTTTTCTAAATACATTATTAGTAGCTGTATGTTAAATGCGTATCTGATCGTGTTTGAACTAGGTCAAACTTCATTTTTTTTCCTAATAATTTTTTTTTTTTTGTATGTACGAAATTATTGGGACAGCAAGTCTTCAGAAGAAAGGGGCGAACTATGGTTTAAAGGTTGGTGGGCGGTTTGAGTGGGGGTGCTGTATGCAAATTAAGTTTCTTGTCCTCATGTCTTCGTTATGACCTTCTCCAGTCACACTTGGATTACCTGTGTAACAGGTCCGTGAAGTGACTTGGCTAAATAAGCCAACCCGATTGCTAGCATCCCGTAGAACAATACTGAAACAATAACAGGTGACAGAGTTAGTCGTGTACACTCGCGATCGGTTGTAAAATACTTAGCTAGAGTTAAATAGTCTTCATCAAATAAAATATGTGTAAAATATAATACATACTTCTATTTTTAATGAAATATCGAAATACATTTTAGTGACTAAATGTGTAAATCGATCGCCAGTAACATTGTTCTGAATTTTATAATAACAACTGAAGTAATTTGATTAACTGCAATAGCTGCGTGAAAGTTTAGATTTGCTTGAATGTCCAATTACTTCTTTAATTTATGACAACACATTCTCTCTCTCTCTCTCTCGCTCTCTCTCTCTCTCTCTCTCTCTCTCTCTCTCTCTCTCTCTCTCTCTCTCTCTCTCTCTCTCTCTCTCTCTATCTATATATATATATATATATATATATACAACATGTATATATATCTACATCTGTGTCTCTCTCACCGTCAGAACACTCAACATAGTAGTATCTATGATATATTGTAGCATCTCGCATTCAGAGTCTATACATTACACTAGTTTACAAATATTACCAAGTAATTTGGTTATGTGTGTAGCTGTACTCTCCTTGACTTTGAACTTCGCAAATGGGTAGCCAAGCAAATCTTCAGCTGTATTGGCTGCCAAAGCATTAATTCCAGAAGAAAATGTGCTAAGTAAAAAAACAGAAGGAACAAACAAAATACTGCATTGTGTGTCTCTTATCAAGATTTAGCAACATAATATTATATATCTGTACAGGGACAATTTTGTGTCCCTTAAGTTACGAAAATGGCCGACTAGGTTTTCCATGAAAACGTCAACAATCATTGGCCGTGACGTCAAAATGTTGACGTATTAATATACTTACTGGTGTCAGACCGATACTACGTACATTCCTCTGGATGTAGTTTAACTTCAGAAATGTACGAACGAAATCGCTGTTTGACATTTATAAGCATATTTATATTTAGTGTAGGCGATATAAATGTAAAATATCTGTGCATTGATCTAATACTATCTAATGACGAGGGTTAACTACTGTTCTGTTCTGTTATTTTCATTAATTTCTTCAAATGTTGAGTGGATATATCAACAGAGGTAAGTGTTTGATTCTTTGTTCGTTTGTTCGTTCGTTCGTTCAGCTATTTGTTTCTTCATAAGGACCGATGAAGTAGGAGGTGGTGTACGTAGGCATTGGCGTAGCCAGTGTTATATACTCTTAAAAAAAGTAGAGGAACTTGTTACGTTATGCGTTATAGTTATTATAACGCAAACAAGCAAGAAACAAGTTAGTCACTAACATGCGGTTTATTCTTCATCTAACTCACGGCGACAAGATCTCACGAGAGTTAATCTCGCAAACACTAACATCTCTTTATCGAGACTCAACATGTAACATGTAACTTTATATATCTAGACATCTCCCTTTTCGCATCTCTCCTGGGTAGGTTGGATAGGTTGAATGTTTACAGGAAGAATACATGGTTCTGGTACATATGGTTCTGGTGCATACTCTTCTCCCGTTTTTCTTAGATGTTTTCTGTTCCTTCTGTAGGTTCTACCATTTTCTGTTCGCACTTGGTATGACCTCACATCCACTTGACCTTCAACTTTAGCCAAAACCCATTTCCCTTTTTCTACTGGTTGTATCCTCACACTATCACTAGGTTTTAAACTTTCAAGCTCTTTTGTACTTCTGTTGTAGTACTTGACCTGCTTTTCTTTCCGATAATACAGTTTTTCTTTGACATCTTTGACTACTTCTGGTGTGAGCAGACGTCGAGCAGTAGGCAACAATGTTCTAGTTCTGCGAGAAAACATCCGTTGTGCTGGCGATGTGGTTACCAACTCTGTCGGAGTGTTGTAGTAGTCGAGTAGGCCAATGTATGGGTCGGTGTTAGCTCTGTGAGCTTTCTTGATGATAGACTGAGCTATTTTGACAGCACTCTCTGCCTTTCCATTTGATTGTGGATATCTTGGTGAACTTGTAACATGCATACATCCATACTCCTTTGCGAACTCACTGAATTCTTTTGAGTTGAACGGAGGTCCATTGTCTGTGAACATTTCTTCGGGAATACCATGCCTTGCAAACTGAGCCTTGATCTTTCCAATAACTTGTGATGCTTTCTTGTTTGCACTTAGTTTGTCAACTTCGAAAAAGTCTGAATAGTGATCAACAATGACTAGATAATCACAGCCTTCAGTTTCGAAAAGGTCCATGCTGACTTTTTGCCATGGTCGATCTGGTATCTCTTGACTGATGAGTGGTTCTTTTTGTTGTTTCACCGAGAATTCTCTGCAGACAGAGCATTTTGAAATACATTCTTCAATTTCTTTGTTCATCCTCGGCCAATAAACCACTTCTCTTGCCCGTCTAAGGCATCCTTGAATTCCTAGATGACTTCTGTGAATTCTTTCTTTGATTTTCCCTCTCATTGCTGTAGGGATTACAATACGGTCTCCTTTGTAGACAAGACCATCTTGTACAGTTAACTCATCCCGAACGTTGAAATAATCTTGAACTGATATTTGTATTTCTGCTTTTGTCTCTGGCCATCCTTGTACAATGATTTTCTTTAGTTGATTCATCACTGTATCAGTTTCAGATGCTTGTTGTATTTCCTCCAGAGTTTCTGGAGTCATCCTTACATCCTCCGACATATTTATCAGTTCAACATCTTTTTCAGTTACAGTCCGCACATCCACATGAAATACTTCACCATCATGTACCTCTTTTGTCAGATGTGGTATGTATGCTCTGCTCAAAGCATCTGCCATGAACATTGACGATCCCTTCTTATATACCAAGACAAATTCAAACTTTTGAAGTCTCAACAGCATTCTTTGTAGTCTCTTTGGTGCATTCAGTAGGCTCTTTTTGAAAATACTTTCCAGCGGCTTGTGGTCTGATTCCACAGTAAAAGATCTGCCAAACAAGTATGTTTCAAATTTTTCAACACCAAACACGATCGCTAGAAGTTCTTTTTCGATCTCTGTATAATTACATTCTGTTGTGTTCAGAGATCGTGAAGCATATGCAACAGGTTTTCCCTCCTGCATAAGACAAGCTCCAAGCCCATGCTGGCTTGCATCACATTGCAAAACTACTGGCTTATCATTGTCAAAGTATCCAAGGACAGGAGCCCTTGACAGAATATTTTTCACTTTGCTGAAAGCTTTCCCTTGTATAGTCTCATCCCAGTAAAACGCTACTTCTGCTTTCAGTAATTCCCGAATCGGAGCGGTGACTGTTGCTAGCTGTGGAGCAAACTTGGCAACGTAGTTCACCATCCCAATCAAGCGTTGCACTCCTTGTTTATCAGAAGTGGGTGGCATCTTAATGATTGCTTCAACTTTGGCTGGATCAGGTTTCAGACCTGATGCAGTTAGAGTATGTCCAACATATTTAACTTCAGTCTGTTTAAACTTCATTTTGTCTTTGTTGAGCCGAATACCTTTCTCTTGGCATCTCCTCAACAACAAAACTAGTTTACGATCATGATCAGCTTCATCCAGTGCATATAGTAGTATGTCATCAGTTACAACAGCCACTCCTTCTAATCCTTCTAGAGCTTCTTGCAGTCTCCTTTGAAATTCCTCAGGCGCTGGAGAAATTCCAAATGGCATCTGCTTCCACCTGTAACGACCAAATGGAGTTGAGAATGTAGTTAAGTAACTAGACTCTTCATCTAAGACAACATGCCAAAACCCATCTTTTGCATCAAGTACAGTGAACAACTTAGCCGTTGACAGTTCAGGAAGGATATCATCAATCGTGGGTAATGGATAGTGGTTTCTCTTCAAAGCTTTGTTTAAAGGTTTTGGGTCTATACAGAGACGTATGCCACTTTGTTTATTGCATACTACCATAGAAGACACCCAATCTGTAGGTACTGAGACAGGAGCCAAAACATTTTTCTTGACAAGTCTGTCAATATGTTTCTTGACCATTGTCTTTTTTGCCAAAGGCAGTTTCCTTGGTGGTATCTGTACTGGTACTACCGCTGGATCCACTTTTAGATGTAACTCTCCTTCCAGTTTACCATCTCTTGTGAACACATCAGTGAACTGTGTTTCAATGTCTTTTTTCCTGAGAGGAAGCATGGTCTCCACACCATGTACAGACTCAAAATTGTTTTGATTCACAGTTATTAGTTTCATTTTCTGCACGGTTCTCGACCCCAATACAGATCGACATTTCTCTTTTACAACTTGGAACTCTGCACTGTATTCTTTCTTAGTTTTAGGATTGAGAATCCTTAATCTGCATTTTCCTACTGGTTTGATCTGAGATTTGTTGAACATAATAAGTGTAGTGTTACTAGTTTCCAGCTTTTCTTCAGACAAACCTGAATATAATGCTTCAGATATTACGTTTACACTCGCTCCACTATCTATCTGAAAGTTCACTTTCTGTCCGTTTACTATCATGTCCGCAAAGATTCTAGTAGGATATGTTTCACCACCAACATTAACAGCAGCAACCTCAGCAATAGCATCCACGGACATAAGACTTCCCTCACTACTGTCATCAGAGTTGTCTTCTACTGTATATAGTTTCTCTTTAGATTTTTGTTTTCGATCACTCCTTGGTTTGAATCTCCTAGTAGGACATTTTAAAGCAAAGTGGTTTTCTTTCTTGCAGATATTACAGGTCTTTCCCCAAGCAGGACACTCCTCTTTCCTCTTGGGATGTCGTTTATCACAGTAATAACAGTTGATCAAAGTAACTCTCTTTTGACCAACCTGCAGACCAACAGTAGACTTTTTTGTTCTATGCTGAAAAGCTTGAACGTCTTCCGATTTTCCCTGAGCCATCTCTTGAAGATGCTGATTTGTGGATTCATATGCCCTAGCGGTATCTAGACATTGCTGAAGGTTCAGATTTCTCATCTGTAGTAGCCGTTTCCTCGTGTGGTTGTCACCAACGCCTACAACAATCCGATCTCTTATCAAAGAATCTCTCAACTGTTCATAGTTGCAGTTTTTTGACATCTTCATCAATGTAGTATAGTACGCATCTATAGATTCACCTTTCTCTTGGTCACGTTTATTGAAACAATACCTTTCGTAGATTTCATTTACTTCACCAAGACAGAATTGTTGCATTCTCTCTAACACAATGTTAATGTTAGTTCTATCATCTACATTAGGAAATTGCATCCCATTGTATACTTTCAGTGCTTCAGGGCCAAAACATGTTAGAAGTGTAGCTGTTCTTACTTGTGTGGGTTGTAGTTCAAGTCGCGAAGCAATTTCATAATTATCCCATACTTGTCTAAAATGCTCCCATTTTGTAGCAACGTTTCCACTCAACTCTAGTTTGCACGGGAACGGAACACTCTGAATGACTGTAAGCTGTACCTCTTGGTCACCCATTGTTATCACTTACTAGTAGCAGTGTAGTACAGAAAAATAATCCAGTATTTAACCCACCAAGTTTACTTATAAACACTTTCGGTTCACGTTTCCGATGGAAAAGATCGCTGTGATGCTCCTTTCCGGTCGGAAATACCAAAGCAGTGCTTACTTCCGGAGGAATTTACAATTCCAACGTATGACTACGGACCATCACTTCCGGTCGTAGTTCAAAGAAGAAAGTTTTCTCGGACTGGTGCGCACTTTAAGCAGGAAGTGTCACAGAAGAAATGCCCACTTACTAACATTTTGGTCAGTTTTTTACAGCAATATCACATTTACTCTGTTCCAAAACATGTTTTTCTAGAGCAGGGTACTTTTTCACCTTCTGACACCATGTTACGTTATGCGTTATAGTTATTATAACGCAAACAAGCAAGAAACAAGTTAGTCACTAACATGCGGTTTATTCTTCATCTAACTCATGGCGACAAGATCTCACGAGAGTTAATCTCGCAAACACTAACATCTCTTTATCGAGACTCAACATGTAACATGTAACTTTATATATCGAGACAGAACTCTAATAAGAATTTACAATTGCCGAAATTGTAAGGTATATTAGCTGTGAGGAATGGTTATATGATAATAGTGAATTAATTGGCAAACATTACAACCGGTAGTTCAGTATTACAGTATGATCACCAAAGATCTTGGAAGACGATTGAGGTCAGAAGTGAAATTTGAAAGTTGACATTTTTTTATCAGTAAATCGCAAATTCAAGCAATAAAAATGTCTAAAAATAAAACAATAACAACTGTATGATCAACAGAATGAAAAGATTGACAGAAGTATTGTTCCACAGTGATTAATTAACCTTCCTGGAAATTGTCAAAATCGAGAATGACACCCCACAACTGCGTGGTGCATGTGCAAACTATGGAATGTGTTTCGGTGTGTTGATAAACAGACCTGAACGTTCTTTACTAGGATGTCTGTGGTCTAATAGTTGATATTAATATTTCAGGTTCCCCTACGGTTTGTTTTTTGTTGTTTTTTGAAGAGTATATACTGCGGTGGAGGCACCCACACTAATAGCCCGAGTACTCTGCCGTTCGAGACCTAGATGGATATTTGGATGGTTAAATATAGCAAAAACACGGATTTGCTGCCTACCACACGGTCGGTAAAGATTCCTTATGTATGAGGTTATTGTTGTATTAGAGCGGCAATCTTTGTCTAACGTGTGGTAGGCAACAATTCCGTGATTTTGCAATACAATTATCTCTGGCTGACAGATCGATCATAACTGTCCAAATGTCCGTCTAGCTCTCGAACGGCAGAGTACTTGAGCTACCAGATGTGGATCGGGGGGGGGGGGGGGGGGGGGTCCAGGATCCCGGCCCCCCTACATTTTGTGACAGTTATAATTTTATTATATATTAATTTTGGGGTTTTTTACGATCCCCTCCAAATCTTTCCCAAAGTTCCATTGGCATTCTGCCTCATGTCATTGGGCCCCCCAAATGGATTTTCTGGATCCGCCACTGGCTACCACATTGTCAATGAGTGTGTTATGAGGGTGACAAGCATACATAAAAGACGCTGGGGAAGAAAAAGAGGCGTGATTGGGGGACATGGCTACTATGCACATTGTTTAAGACTACAAGATATGTACGCGAGGTTAATTCAACTCATTGATTGTGTCATTTCGGCCTTAGTTCATCACTTTAAAGGGACATTCCTGAGTTTGCTGCAATTTTTAAGATGTTATCGACTAACAGAGACTTGTTAACGATTGTAATTACATATCAGATTTCTGCATAAAATATTAATGGCTATATATTAAACATGTTTCTGATCGTTCTAATATTTGTACTGTGTTAAATTCCATTTTATTTCCTAAAATATATTTTTTCGTACATACGAAATCCAGTTTGGTCTTCTTACAAATATTAAGACGACCAGAAACACATTGAATATACAGACACTGATATTCGAAACAAGGAAATATATTTAATATGTAAGATTAATTGTAGAAATATTTTATTAGTCAGAAACATCTTACAATACAGCAAACTCAGGAATGTCTGTAAGCGTGGACGTGGATCCAAAAGGAGGTTGTTGCAGGTGCCCCCGAAAATATATATACGAAATCGACTTACCTTAGAGACGCACTGAAAAGCGTAGATATGTAGAGACCTGTCATTCCTGGAAGTTCAGCTAAAACTTGCATCACAAAATAAGGCATCACCTGTAGACAAAATTTTAAACACACAAAGTTAACTTAGTATTAATTCTGTAGCTGTTAAAAAACAGGATGTGTACGTCTAACAGAATGCCTGGGCCCACTGCAGGTTCAGAATGCAACTAGGTGCATCTTCCATTCCAGACAAGAAATGGAATGTTCAACCCGTGGAAATTAACACTAAGTTTAGGTAATCTACAAACCTGTAAACACATTTGGATAAAGTTACAATTGAGTGAAACATGAGTCTGTTACTTTTAAATGGTGAAATACCCTCTAAAAGTAGACTAAAACTCGATTCCATAACTGTTACTTCTCAGACGCACGTGCGTTTTTTTAAAATATGAGAAATGCATTTTGTGATATTAAAACCACCAGGATGACCAAAAACACTTCGAATATAGGGAAATTGATAATCTAAACCATAAAATCTACGTAAAGTATGATTTCAGTTAACAAAAACGGCTATAATAGTCAAAAATATGTGTCAGTGTTTAGAAACTAGGGTATGTCCCTTTAAACCCACTTCAATATTACAATGATAGAAAAGTAACAAAGGTTATTTTAGTGTATCAAACAAAGGGTACTTAACGTGTTACCAGTATGCACGTGCGTGTATATATGATTCAGAGGCCATTATAACAAAATGTCATAAGACTAATTTTGCACGCAAGCCTAAATCTCAGAATCAAAAACAAAGTATGAACAGTACCATAATCATGAAAAAACTTCGTTTTGAGGGAATTCTGGTTTATAGAGGGCCCGGATTTGAAGGTTGTACATATAAATCCCCCTTTCTTCGTCCTGGCTGTGATCCATCTTCTGTAACGGCGTAATGTTTTACGTGAAGTAGATTCCAAAATATATAAACGTACAACAGTTTAAGAACAGTTAAACGTTAAAGGGACATTCCTGAGTTTGCTGCATTGTAAGATGTTTCCAACTAATAAAATATTTCTACGATTAAACTTACATATTAAATATTTTTTCTTGCTTATAATATCAGTGTCTGTATATTCAATGTTTCGCTGGTCGTCTTAATATTAGTAAGAAGCCCAAGTTGGATTTGGTCTTCAAATAATTTCGTACGTACGAACAAATATATTTTAAGAAATAAAATGAAATTTAACCTAGTACAAATATTAGAACGATCAGAAAAACGTTTAATATAAAGCCACTAATATTTTATGCAGAAAAATACATTTGATATGTAATTACAATCGTTAAAAAGTATGTTAGTCGATAACATCTTTAAACTTGCAGCAAACTCAGGAATGTCCCTTTAATGTAAACTTACGTTTTGTCGATTGGCTCCAGGTGTGGCATGGCAAAATACTTACGTGTTATATTAAATACTGTAAAATTCAGACTTTTAACGAACCCTTTTCTACATGGAGTGAACAGACCTTTTGTCGTGCACACACATGTCTATCTGTACCGTCACAGGGAGGTTACGGAATTTTTGCTCGAATCGGTAATCCATGCATAGGGTTGAACATTACCAGTCACTCGGTCGGCCGTGGCGACCTTTATTGGCTAAGGGAGATTAAGAAGTTTACAAAGATAGTCCGTTGGGCGACCATCGATTTTATGGTTTGGCGAGTATAGTACCAGTTAAAGGGACATTCCTGAGTTTTCTGCATTGTAAGATGTTTCCGAAAAATAAAATATTTCTACGATTAAACTTACATATTAAATATATTTTCTTTAAATATATTTGTACGTACGAAAAAATATATTTTAGGAAATAAAATGAAATGTAACCTAGTACAGGTAGTCGAACGATCAGAAACACGTTTAGTATACAGCCACTAATATGTTATGCAGAAAAATATATTTTTAAAAATCGTTAAAAAGTCCCTCTTAGTCGATAACATGTTAAAAATTGCAGCAAACTCGGGAATGTCCCTTTAAAAGAGAAACGCACTGAAACTGAATCGAATGTGACAAATACACCGCATCTGTGCTGGCGCGAACTACATATCTGACAGCAGAAGACATAGAACATGAAATGAGGACAGATCAGATCTAAAGTCCTTGACACCAAGACTTACATGATGACATAACCGTCCAAAGATTACTGTAATAAGTAATAAGTACTCTTTTAGGCTTTGTAATATAATATATCGTATATTTTTGTAAAATGTTCGGTATGATTTTTTCACAGAATTTTTTTTCGATATTTATTTTATTAGTACCCTATTACTGTATCATTTACAACATCCAAATTAAACGCGTGCACCAACACACACACACTTACTCAACCGCCCTACCTCCCCCCCCCCCCCCCACACGCACACGCACACATTATTACATTCTACTAAGGCACAAAATATTAATTTTGAGACTATTGTCCATTTGCGTCAAATGGGACCGATGAATTGGCATGTAGCTTCATAATGAATAAAGATAAAATTAATATTAAAAAACATATTAATTTATTAAGTTTTAAACCCAATTAATATTTTGGTCCGAAAAAAGTTCAGAGTTAATTAAAAAGAAATTTCTTTACAAATTACCATTTTCGTATTTTTATCCAATTAAGGTTCAAGCACGCTGTCCTGGTAACACACCTCAGCTATTTGAGCTGTCTGTCCAGGACAGTGGGTTAGTTGTTAGTTGTTAGTGAGAGAGATGAAGTATAGTGGTCTTACATCTACCCATCGAATAGTTAAACTCGCTCTGGGTGAGAGCCGGTAACGGGCTGCGAACCCTGTACCTACCAGCCTTATTTCCGATGGCTGAACCACAAATCCACCGAGGCCGGTTTTGTAGTAGGCCTATCGTCATACTATAAGTATTTTTAGCCGTAATTATCGGGGCGAGCAGGTTGGTTTGTCCACAGTTATGAAAACCTAAACACCGATCTATTTGTTTTAAATAAACCGGGGAAATATTATAATATCCCCCAAAATTCCCAATTATGACTAAAATCGCGCTAATGTTCCCAATCTGATCTCTGCCATGGGACTCAGGTGAAAAATCGTGGATAAATCCCTGGTTTGGTAGTAACGCTAATATGAAAAACTGCTGTTATCCAGATTCAGGCATTTTCGTTTAATTCGGGCAAAAGCCAACCTGCCCCCTTCCCCCTACAGAAATGGGACCCCGTACGCCTATGCTCCTCCCAATACCCACATACAAACCTGATTTCGGTTTTTGATGAGACCAGCTTTATACGGGTCACAAGCTTTTGAGTAAAAGTACGAGTAAACGAGGATTCCGGTGAAACAGAGGATACTTCCGTACACAATGATGAGTGGTCCGTTCAGAAGAAAGGCTCTGAAAAAGAAAGACATTTTATCTCCGCCACGCTGGCTCAGCGGTTGCTTATAGCGACGTACGACGATAGCCACGAGAAAATGGTAATCGATGAAATCGTAATGTTTGTCTTCTCAATTGGCTATTCTCGAACCAGGGACATAGCTAGGATGGGTTTTTTTTTTTTTTTTTTTTTTTTTTGGGGGGGGGGGGGGTATGAATTCTTGGAACGAACGAGCATGGAAGGTGCAAGACACTAGGGTGACCGAGAACATGCATCACAGGACATGTTTAAATCTAGAGGCTCTGAAATACCATCTGCAGCCATTTCAGGGAGGTAACATACTTAAAACGTCAATATCAATAACAAATTTTAAAAAATGGGGGGCACCTGCCACTCCCCCTCCCCCGCCCGCCCCGAAAACAAAATAAAACAAAAACATATGTCTTTTAGTTTGTGAGGACGTCTCCTGCAATTGTAATTAATTTCAGAACTATTCAATAAAATAATAATAATAATAATTAGAACTTTCAGAAATGTGTTTCTATGTTTGTGGAGACTACTACAGAGAATCATTGTGCAGAGTTTCTGAACAATACATTGAACACTCTAGGTCAAGATAGAATTCACAGAAAACGTTCATGGACGGACAAATCGGTATTAAAATAGTGGAGCTATCAAACACGTAGTAAAGTATTTCTGCTGTATATATTTCAGTCCGATCCAATTTTCCAGAAATGTAACATGTCCGAGTAGTTCTTAAGGATTTGGTCCATCAGTGATATTAAACATAAAATATGTTGCAATGTTAGAACATATGATACTTGTAGGAGTTCTATGGCATTAAGTGTTACATTTAATTTAGAAAATTGATATTAAAAATCTGAAAATATTTGTGGTCGAAAAAGAGTTTAAAACAATATAGTTGAGTTTTGTTTCGAAATGAAATTGCCATCCAAGCCTTATGAAGTATATTATTTGGTGATGCAATTTTGAGAAAGTATCACAGCATACCACATATTAAAAAGTTCATGTTGGAATTAAGACTATTAACGGCAGGGTGACCTACATTTTGGCTGCTCTCATGGTCCTGAGTGAAGACAAACGTTGAACTGTTGATTGGTTGAAACTTATGAGGAGCCAGCTGAAGAATGCGCCGATAGTCAGTGACCACACAGTTTGACGTATTCGTGGGTCTACTCTAACACTGCAAGCACAATTCACAACCAATAGCCGAGTCATAATAGCAAGAATCTGATATTTTCATATAAAAAATAAAATATGAAACGTAAAGACCTCCCCCCCCCCCCCCCGCCAATTATAATAAAAATAAAAATAAATCGCTATAGAATTCAAAAACTGGGTTTTTCAGTTCTAGTGAATAGTGTCCGACATACAATACATAGGTTTTATAAATATCACAATCGTCATTTACAATTTTCCTAAATATCACATTCGTTTTCCTAAATATCAGGTTCGTTTCCTATAGATTTCCTAAATATCACATTCCTCATCTATAATTTTCATAAATATTACATTCGTCTTATACAGTTTCCATAAATATTACATTCGTCTTCTACAGTATTCATAAATATCACATTCGTCTTCTACAGTATTCATAAATATTCACATTCGTATCCAGTAGTTTTAATAAATATAACATTATTCTACAATGTTCATGAATATCACATTCGTCTTATGTAGTTTTCATAAATATCACATTCGTCTCCAATAGTTTTAATAAATATCACATTTGTCTTCTACAGTTTTGATAAATATCACATTCGTCACCAACAGTTTTAAAGGGACATTCCTGAGTTTGCTGCATTGTAAGATGTTTTCGACTACGAAAATATTTCTACGATTAAACTTACATATTAAATATAGTTTCGTGTTTAGAATATCAGTGTCTGCATATTCAATGTATTTCTGGTCGTCTTAATATTTGTAAGAAGCCCGAACTGGATTTTGTTTCCAAATAATTTCGTACGTACGAAACATTTATATTTTTGGAAATAAAATGAAATTTAACGTAGTACAAATATTAGAACGATCAGAAACACGTTTAATATACAGCCACTAATATTTTATGCAGAAAAATATATTTGATAAATCGTTAAAAGGTCTTTGTTACTCGATACCATCTTAAAAAGTGCAGCAAACTCAGGAATGGTCCTTTACTAAATATCACATTCGTTTTCACAAATATCACATTCGTCTTCAACAGTTTTCATAAATATCACATTCGTCCTCTACAGTTTTCATAAATAACACGTCTGTCTTCTATAGTTTTCATAAATTTCTCAGTTTTATATAGGTTTTTTTATAATAAATATCACATTCTTCTCCCATAGTTTTCAAAAATATTTCAGTTTTATATAGGGTTTTTAATAAATATCACATTCTTCTCCTATAGTTTTCATAAATATCACATTATTCAACAGTTTTCATAAATATCACATCATTCTTGTATAGTTTATGTGGATATATCATTCGTCTTCTGAAGATTATACTTTAATGTCTAAAACAGACCCAACGTTGGTGAACTTTTTCTACGAGAAAAGTTGGTATTTTAACGTGACATGGCAAGTAATTCCATCTCCATCCATCATCAATTCGATCACTCGCCCTTTCGTCCGGCCACTCTCTGTTCAATATTAAACACCGATTGGAGGTTTATTTCCATTTACAGGTTTAACGTGTGTTAATTATCGTATGTGATACTAACTCATCGAAGATTATCCGACCTTGTGAGTTTGCAATTTCAAACATCTTCATCACTCCGCCTACCTCCATTAAAGCCTGTTGAATAACACATGTACAAAGAAATTAATTATGAATGCTTAAGTGAATTCGTTTCTTTTCGCATTTGTGACAAGTTTATGCAGCTTCATTGAAATATTTCATATAATCTGTATACTAAATACGATTTGAAATACTAACATGCTTTTAATTTTGTTTTGATACGTCTTAACGTCTATAATTTAAGTGTAACATAAATTCAGTTATGTCATCTTTTATTATCGTTAAATTATCCATTACGTACACCTTATTGGTCAGATTAAAAATTAAAGGGACATTCCTGAGTTTGCTGCAATTTTTAAGATGTTATCGACTAACAGAGACTGTTTAACGATTGTAATTACATATCAAATATATTTTTTTGCATAAAATATTAGTGGCTGTATATTAAACGTGTTTTTGATCGTTCTAATATTTGTACCAGGTTAAATTTCATTTTATTTCCTAAAATATATTTATTTTCGTACGTACGAAATTATTTGAAGACAAAATCCAGTTTGAGTTTCTTACAAATATTAAGACGACCAGAAACACATTGAATATACAGACACTGATATTGTAAACTCGAAAATATATTCAACATGTAAGTTTAATCGTAGAAATATTTATTAGTCGAGAACATCTTACAATGCAGCAAACTCAGGAATGTCTCTTTAAATATGTTGACAAATGCAATGTGTTTCTTATTGTATGGTGTTCGTAGCAGACCCAAATGAATTTTATTATAATTCTCAGGCACCTACCTTTACCAAAATGGTAATGATGCCAGTAAACATGAGTACTGCTTGAAACGTGTCCGTCCACACAACACTTTTAATACCACCCTGAAAACAAACAACACAAATTATTAAAATCATGGTGGTCATCTTGGTATGTGAAAATGGTTTGTTATTTGCGCATATTATATGTAACTAGCACTCAAATGTTTTCTCTTTCCTATTTATTTATATTGTTTTTGCCCTGTAGACTATTAAAAACCTTACTAAAAATGTGAAATCACAACCGCAACCTATCATAATTATAGGTTTTGTCATTGTGACCTTGACATACACGACCGTTACAATACTATGTGATTGGACATCACAGGTTATTCCCGTGGACCCTTCATATGTATACGTTATAAAATATATTTGTTTTGCAAGTACATGTAATGTATTTATTGCCAAACATCTTGTTTCGTGTATATTACAAACTCCTCATGAAAGTATTCCTTCTTCGCCGTTGTGCAATGACCCGAATGTACATAAATGTTTGCACACCCCTTTACTAAATCCGCCATGCGGGTCGACTGGGAGAACTGAGGGAAGGGGATAGAATTCAAAGAGAGATTAGAGAAGATCCACTCACCAGACTCGTGTAGACTGTACCCACAATACCAATTACCACCACAGACAGCCATAACTCAATACCCGCAGCTGTAAATCACAAAGACAGAGAGAGAGGAGAGGGATGGAAAGAGATTGTTTCATCAATTCTTAAGATTAAACAAAAATGATATAGAATAAAAAGCAATTATTACCAATATGGGCAGAGTGAAGTGGGGAAAGAAAATATATCTTTCCTTAAGAAACGAAACAACATTTTTTCCCATAGATTCGTTTTGCTGTCATAATCAGCGCTTCCGAACTGTTTATTATTGCCGTTAATTTTAGTGCGTTCAGAGGATAATTAAATGTAAGAATAGTTTCCATGGTGGCAGTCATGTCAACTAACTTACGTCATCAGCGATACCAACGTCACAGCTATGATGCAACACAGAGCTGGGCGGTATACCGTATATACCGTTCGGTGTCGGTATCATATCAATAACGATTTACCGTACCAAACAAATGTCAAAATACCGAAATTTCGGTATTGAAAAATGTTTCGCGTCATTTAGTAAAGAACTAGCAATATATATAACGAACGCAAAATGGGTTAGGTATAAATCAGACGAGATATATTTTATTTACATAAAATTGGCTGGTGAGCCTTAACTCAGGTATGCATGTAAAGCCGAGTATACCGAAAATACCGCTCGACTGTCCTTCTAGAACAAGATAAACGGTATTGCCTCTTAGCTCTGTCAGTATTCTCTAAATACTGTATATGTGCTCTGTATTTACAGGATAAAACTATAATAGTTTAATCTTTTAAGGTATGCGACAATATAAAAGAAGAACAAAACACCATTCATATATGACAAATTTACATTTGGCCATCATTTGTGGAAATTTACGATTAGTCATGTTTTATAAAAGTAAGAGGCGTCTAAGAGTCTAGATTATGTACACGACTGTTACAAATAGTCTTGCACGGTGGACTAAACATAATATGTTTTTATGTTTGTATTGTAACTATTTTGTCTCAAAGTACTTTATCAGTAACACACAAAGATCCTTTTTTTTTTTTAAAGAAGAAGAAAGATATCCCATCATTGAATTTAGAATAAGTTTCATATAAACAGTTTATTCAAGTACCTATTAAATGAAAAAGAATACCAGATGCTATTTCTGTTAATAGAAAAATCTAATTAGATGACAGTGCAAAATTTAAATTGCCATCTCACAAAACAAACCTATGTCAACTACAGGGGAAAAACGTTTCTTGTTAAATACTATGGTTATCTATTAAGCACCCAGGTGTATGGCCTTTATTACTATAACATCTCAAAACAAGTGTTGTCTACCAACAGCGGTGATACAGTGGCTAAGCCCTCGGACTGGTAGGTATGTGCTCGCATATCCATATCGGCTCCTGACCAGTGCGAAGTTTAGCAACTCAGTGGTAGGTGTAAACCACTGGATCGACTTCTCTCTCACTAACCCACTGTCCTGGACAGACAGCCCATGTAACTGAAGTATGGTGAAGGCAGAGGTTTTGCCTGGGATGAACGTGCCTAAATAATCAACTGATGTAGGCATGTTAAAGGAACTATCCCGAGTGTTCGGCAACTGTTAAGATGATGTCAACCAACAGACGTTTTAACGACTGCAATCACGTAGTAAATATATTTTCCTCAAGTTCGCACCAGGTCATTTTATTTCATACTATATATATTTTTCGTGCGTAAAACATTATTGGGATACCAAATGCAGTTTGGGCTACTTACAAATATAAGGACGATTAGAAACACATTGAATATACAGACAGTGATATTCCATATATACTGAACAAAATAAGAAACTTCCGCTAACTTTGCTTGAACATAACTTGATGAAAACAAACCGGGGGAATAATTGTTATATATGCGTTTAAAGAGTGTTCCATGATGCATCGTTTGGTGCAAAAATCATGGCCATAGGTTAACAGAAACTGGGAGAAATTTTGACCAAGTGTGGTAGGGGTTTAAAAAAACCCACCCACTTAATAACGGGTATGACCACCTCTTGAATTGACCACTGCAGTGCATCGCAGGAGCATAGAATTGACTTAAGTGTTGATTTCTGCCTGTGGAATATTGTTCTATTCCTGAATGAGCGCTTGACGAAGTTCGTTGACGTTAGCGGGTGGGTTGGGACGACGCCTCAATCGTCTGTCCAGACTATCCCAGACATGCTCGATGGGGTTGAGATCAGGACTTTTAGCGGGCCAGTCATCAATGAAATCAATGTTATTTGTCCTAAGAAAATTTACAGTGTCTCTAGCTGTATGAGAGGTGGCATTATCATGCTGAAAAATCAAGATGTTGCCGTTGTTATGGAACAGAGGAATGACGTGATGAGCAAGAATGTCATCGCGGTAACGTTGAGCATTTAAATTACCATCAATGACGACTACTGGTGAACGATAACCATGGGCAATGGCTGCCCAGACCATGACACAACCCCCACCCCCGAAACGATCTCGTTCAAGAACACAACAGTCAGCATAGCGTTCAATTTTCCTACGGTAGACGCGCACCCTGCCATCACCACGTTGTAAAGAAAATCTGGATTCATCCGAAAAAAGAACGGTATTCCAGCGACGCCGTATCCAACGAGTGTGTACACGTGCCCAATTAAGACGATTTAGACGATGACGTTGCGTTAAAACGCATCCGACGTAAGGACGTCTTGCATGTAAACCGTTCTCCCGCAGACGATTACGAACAGTTTGCCCACTGATTCGGTTATTATGAAGCCCATGTGTGTTAGCAGCAGTAGAAGTGGCAGTTTGGAATCGATTGCGCAAATGCGTGTTCATGATATAGCGGTCTTGACCACGCGTTGTAACACGCGGACGTCCACGACGTGGCAAGTCGTTCGTGCTTCCTGTCGTTCGAAATCTTACGCGAAGATTTCGTATTGCTCGACTAGAACTCCCAACATGCCTTACAACGTCTTCTGTCGACATGCCAGCATCAAGCATGCCAATCGCCCGTTCGTGTAAATTATTGGGTATTCTTGGCATACTAAAAATGCTACAATGTTAAAAACGTTATTTTTTTTTACAAATTTTGAAGCGTTTTCGTTCACTTGACAACAATGTCAGTAAGACAAGTAAAACAAATTGACTGAATACTACACGGGACATGTCGAACCATGCATGCACGTGCAAATTGCATTTCACGTTGTCGACGATTAACAGTGCAAAAATAATCGATAAAATTCATGAATCCTGATAATACAGCTCAAGGCTAATACTACCTATATAATTTCATTACACAACGAATTATTTAACACAACAAATACTATATGTACAAATCGGAAGTTTCTTTTTTTGTTCAGTATATATATATATATTATGTACATGTTTACACAATTTCATTACATTAAAATATCTTACAATGCAATAAACTCAAATGGTTCCTTTAATGAAGTTTCCCTTGGCTATAACGAGTGATAGTAAATTTGCGCACTGCTGTCCAACGATTACTGGTATTAATTTTCTTTATATTTCTCGTATATTAGTTTCGGGCGAGGAACACATTATAGCAAATGCCTTTATTTTTAGTAAAAAGGACCAATTACGTCAGTTGGTACATATCACAGTACATTCAGTATATAAAGTCAAAATCAGAAGTCATTATTGTTTGATATATCGATACTTTGAAACAAATCTGAGAACAATAATTTTAAAATAAGGTCAAACAAAAGAACAGTTGAGGATTAGATTACTTGACCGTCTCTAGACAAACTGTGCGACTATCATATCTCAAACACATTAATTTGGATTGTTTGGCAGTAAAAATACTCATAACTATAAAAACGTAAAGAGACTATTCTGAGTTTTCGTCGATTGTTAAGATGATGTGGAAAAGCCTGATGTGCGGTCGGTCTGGGATCGACCACATAGGGCTATTTCTTGTTCCAGCCAGAGCACCACGACTGTCTTATCAAAGGTTGTGGTATGTGTTATCCTGTCTGTTGGATGGTGCATATAAAAGATGCATTGCTACTAATGCAAAAATGAAGCGCATTTTCGCTAAGATTGTATGTCAAAATTACCAATTATCTGACATCAAATAGCCGATGATTAATAAATCAATGTGCTTTAGTTATGTCGTGAAATAAAACTATATTTTAAAGGGACATTCCTGAGTTTGCTGCAGTGTAAGATGTTTCCGACTAATAAAATATTTCTACGATTAAACTTACATATTAATAATATATTTTTCTTGTTTAGAATATCAGTGTGTATATTCAATGTGTTTCTGGTCGTCTTAATATTTGTAAGACCCCCAACTGGATTTTGTCTTCAAATAATTTCGTACGTACGAAAAAACTATATTTTAGGAAATAAGATGAAATTTAACCAACTGCAAATATTAGAACCATCAGAAACACGTTTAATATACAGCCACTAATATTTTATGCAGAAAAATATATTTGATATATAATTACAATCGTTAGAAAGTCTCTGTTAGTCGACAACATCTTAAAAGGTGCAGCAAACTCAGGAATGTCCCTTTAAACTAATGTTAATTGTTTTTTTAATCCGACCGATCGAGTCTAAATTTAATACCACCACGAAGCGAACTTTTAAAAAACTTCCAAAAACTTCTGCACACTATTCAATTGAGAATTATATCGCCTAAAAAATACGGTAATATCGAACAAGAAAATAGAAATTTCTATGTAGAATACGATGATCCGTAGACTAATATCGTTACATATTCTGAAAGCAAATTCAACGTAATGGAAAACATTCATGCATTCCACCATGTATTAATGTGTGTATCATCACAGATTTCATCGTTCATTACACCAACAATGTTCTACAATGTATTAAAATCATAGGACGAGACAGTATGGCAAATCAACACGCGAATAGTGAGATCCAACTATCGGCAATGAGACTCGTATCGTGTAAGTTACAAAATAAGCCTACGTGTCCTTGAAATTCGTTCAGATGAATCAGTCAGTTCGTACCATGGTCAGTTCGTACCATCCATTTCGTACCATACTATCTAGTCATTTCGTGTATTTTTCTTGTATTAACGGTAAAAAAAAACAGGATGAAAAAACATTACACCAGAGCAAGGAAGTTTATAAATGCAATTAATAAATATATAAAAATGTATCCTGTATTCACAATATTATTATATATTGGGGAGATATCATGCAAGACAAATTTCATTTTAATTTTTATTGTACAAAATGAGTTTCAATGATGGTACGAAATCACTTTTTGCATATCCCATATCCATAGAATATGCATATCCCTTTTCCCACATATGACAGACAATACATGTATATAGGTCAATAATATCATCACTGTTCTGACAATGATTAATGCAGAACGAGTGCATGTCATCACAGCTGTTTATTCCAATGAGCACTTTCCCGTTCCAGGTTTAATTAGTAAACTAGGATGTTAGTGGCATTCCTCTTTGTGGCAGTCAGAATGATGTATGTCAAGTAAAGGACCTCTTCGGGAGTGGCTGTCCTCCTATAGATAGGTATTCATGGGATCGACCAAGATTCTGCTAAATACTCATTCAACTCTGTGGTGTGCGGTTTTGTCGTTCAGATTTAGTCAAAGTGTATGTTGTTACTTATAATGTTAGGGCCAAATGTACTTATAAAAAAATAATTTGGATGAGCAACATCTATATTCAATATCCATTCGTACAACAACAAAAATACTTTTATTCTGTGTAAAAATCAGTTTCATGTTTTATTTTGACAGAAACTGTTTAAAGGGACATTCCTGAGTTTGCTGCAATTTTTAAGATGTTATCGACTAACAGATACTTTTTAGCGATTTTAATTACATATTAAATATATTTTTCTGCATAAAATAGTAGTGGCTGTGTATTAATCGTGTTTCTGATCGTTCTAATATTTGTACTAGGTTAAATTTCATTTTATTTCCTAAAATAATTTGTTTCGTACATACGAAATTATTTGAAGACAAAATCCAGTTTGGGCTTCTTACTAATATTAAGACGACCAGAAACACATTGCATATGCAGACACTGATATTCTAAACAAGAAAATATATTTAATATGCAAGTTTAGTCGTAGAAGTATTTTATTAGTCGGAAACATCTTGCAATTGTTACAATAATGACTGGTCCCTATAGTAGATGCATGATGTACAATGCATGGTCCCTGGTGATCCGGTGTAAACGGAATGCAAGTCCGTAGGAACAGTTGTCTGACCGGACTTAATCTCCAAGTAATGCATGTCCTAGGTCTAATATACCTAGGAATGCAAGTCCTAGGACTTAAGTTCCTTAGGAATACTGGTCTGACTGCCAGGATGTCAAGTCCGGGCCGGACTTGCATTCCTGGACAATCAAAATTTAAGTCCGGTCTTACACATACAAATTAAATTATAAATGTAAACAAAACGAAAAACAGTTTCCTTTTTGGTTTATGTAATTAACTTAGGATACTAGCGCCTCTATTCAAATGTTTTCTATTGATTCCAATATTTTCCATTTATATCATTTGCAAGAGTTTGTAAACATTTCGTTGACTTTATTACATGAGCAGAACCAAGGTCTTTATTCATTGCGTATTGTTCCAACTAACAAATGTTTAAACATTTAAAAGTAACTCAAAAACATTTTCCATAATTAGAAGCATATTAGTACTCGCAGATAAGTATAACTTGCCCATATGATATACCAACACAATTATCTGTTAGACATTATATACTGGTATTTGATAATAATAATAATAATAATAATAGTAATAATAATAATAATAATAATAATAATTTACCTATAAAAATGTGATATTTGCGTTATATACATTATCGTGTTATTATATAATTTTAAATTTGTACGTTTTTGTCAATATTGTTGCAGGCGTGTGTACATAGGGTGTGGGGTGACGTGTTCTAAACACCCCTCTTCAAAGCAAATTTCTAGACCTCTCCCCTGCATAGCTTACTAAACATGTGCCTGATTTGTCAATTTTGCTCATTTTCAAAAATTAATTTGGTCTAACATATGGCATAGACTATAGTCTCTATGATGTCTTAGTCCCAACAAACCATCGATAAACAAAAATATGTTAAATGGTTTTCATTAATGTTTATCTTGTACATTGTTTATATATTTTATGTTTATGTTTGTATAATGCTGATAAGTTGTAAAAACTTAAAGTAATAAAAAGAATTTGAATCAATTAATAGAAATATCAATGACTAAGAGTGCGTTTTAGCAGCTCATTGGGCTTCTACACCGACTAAAACAAAACAGTAACCCCTGAACAATTATACTGTCAATAATATGCACACACACAATTTACAAAGATCCTTTTAAACAGACTAACTACTCATGATACTTTTACACCTGACAGTTTTGGTCGCAATAGGCATACGGGCTCCCCTTTTGCTGATTTTTATTGGCCAAATGAAATGAAAATGTCAGAATCTGGAACACAACGTATATTTATATTCGCATTACTACCAAGACGCTAAATAGGATTCCAAACAAATCAGTCTGCATTTTTACATGGATTACAACTAATATTGTAAGTAAAATTATGAAAATGCATGGTGAAGATTTTAGGCCAACTCATTTTGCCCGAACGTGTCCATTGCCCCCTCCCCCCACACTGGGAGAGTGACACCACCCCAACCCCCGACCCCCACCTCCACCCAGGTGTTCCTAACGGCCAGGTATAATAATACAGACCCTTTCCCCAACTCGTATCTTATGCTTTTTATGGTCAAAACTGCCATAAGGCAGTCAGTGATAATTAAGTGTTTTGATGCTATTTTTAATTGTTCATCAGTAAAAGTCAAATTTTGATTATTCCTGTTATTTTATATTGTAGTAACTGGTCATTATAGTACTAGTTATAAGTACTAACTACTAGACCTAAGTACAGTTTTTTAAAGTTTTATTTCAGGGATTTTCAGGAATCATATATATGTAATAAGCAAACTATCGGAAATAAATTCCAGACGACTAGGAATACTAGGATTGAAAGTCCTGTGGACTAGGAGTACTAGGAATAAAAGTCCCACGGACTTCCATTCACGGAATGCACGTCCCACAGACTTAAATTCCTAGGGATACAGGTCCTACAGACTAGGATCCCGAGGAATGGAAGTCCGATCGGACAAAGATTAAGAAAATCACAATTAATCAGATTGTGACTTACCGTCAAAATATAAACCTACACAACATATTATTAAAAGATATGTTGGTGTATATAGGAATTGTCTTTTGTTGTTCATCAAATGTTAAGTTTTTTTGAGTTTTCATATATATATTTTAAAACAATTTTGGGCTACATATTGGGGGGGGGGGGGGGGGGGTATATTTATTCGTGTTGAACACATGGACATATAGCCTACTTTATATCTTTAGTTGCATTATATACTTTTGAAAAAAGCAAGATATTCGTCCTACTTCAATATGCTAACAAAAATGTTAGACGACTACAAAAATTCACTCACGTGTCTGATCCCCAAGTCTATGACGTAAAACTATTAAAACTTAAAAATATTTTTGACATGGAGCTTTGAACCCACAATAATCTTAAGAGACTCGTACTCTTATCCATCACACTACGAAGTAAGGCTGCCAAAACCTCACTTTTTCCCTCGTGTCTTTCTGGCAGCTCATGCAAATTGCAGAGTATAATACACGGACATATAATTTGCCGGACTAGTATTTCTGTCACTGCTGTAGAAGGAATTTAAGTCCGGTAGAAATACAAGTCCTAGAATAAAAACAACTTAAAAATAAACCAGGAATAAAAGTCCGGGTAGGACTATGGTTCCTAAACTATGGAGGTCTGACAGGACTACTGTTCCTACGGACCTGCGTTCCTTTTACATCGGGTCTCTGTAACATGGGACCGGCCTCGGTGGCGTCGTGGCAGGCCATCGGTCTACAGGCTGGTAGGTACTGGGTTCGGATCCCAGTCGAGGCATGGGATTTTTAATCGAGATATCGACTCCAAACCCTGAGTGAGTGCTCCGCAAGGCTCAATGGGTAGGTGTAAACCACTTGCACCGACCAGTGATCCATAACTGGTTCAACAAAGGCCATGGTTTGTGCTATCCTGCCTGTGGGAAGCGCAAATAAAAGATCCCTTGCTGCCTGTCATAAAAAGAGTAGCCTATGTGGCGACAGCGGGTTTCCTCTAAAAACAGTGTCAGAATGACCATATGTTTGACGTCCAATAGCCGATGATAAGATAAAAAATCAATGTGCTCTAGCGGCGTCGTTAAATAAAACAAACTTTACTGTAACATGGTGGCGTACAATAAAGCCACGAGGCAGTAGTCATTAAACGAATGTTGTTGTTTAGATCTGTTGATAAACAACGTATATTGAAACATGGTGGCAGCAGGTGGTAAGATGTTTCCCGTCCCAATATAGACTGAAATACTTGATGTATTTGCAGTGAACTTTGTTTTGATTCGATTACGAATGATGTGCTGCGAACTGTTCAGTGATCGGCAATCGCCGCAATGACTCGATGTCAACAAAAAACTCGTAACAGATACTTTAATGAACATAATTTAGTAATATAATCAGAGTTAAGTTACTAACTGAAGTAATAGTTTGCTAAAGAACTGTATTTGTTACGTGGATCGCGTATTACAGACAAATTGTCGCGTATTACAGGCAGAGAAATCTATTTTTAGAACACGCACAGTTTTAAAATGGGTGACAGTGGAGATGAAATTGGTGCCACTTCTAAGGTGCAACTGCCAAACATAGCCCCTCCAAGCAAGTTAAATATGACTGGTAATGTTGCGGAGAATTGGAAGATGTGGAAACAAATGTGGAAAAATTATGAGATTATTACAGAATTAACCAAACAAACAGATGAGTATAGAACGGCAATGTTTTTACATGCAGTAGGGCCTGAAGCATTAAAGGTGTATAATGCTATGCAGTTCACAGATGAAGAGAATAAAAATGATTTACAAACTATCTTTGAGAAGTTTGATGCATTCACAGTAGGTGAGATAAATGAAACCTATGAGAGGTACGTGTTCAACAACAGAATACAGAAGGAGGGTGAGAACATAGATGGTTATGTTACAGAACTGCGTACTCTAGCTAAAACCTGTAACTTCTGTGACTGTTTACAGAATTCTTTAATTCGAGATAGAATGGTAATTGGTATTTCCGACCAAAACACTCGTAAACGACTGTTGAGGGAACGTAACCTGACTTTAGAGAAATGCATTGATATTTGTAAAGGCTCTGAAGCTACTGCCTCAAGGTTTTGTGGAAAAGAGCATTCATTTGATCGTGAGAAATGTCCAGCTTGGTGGAAACAATGTAACTCTTGTGGTGAAAAGAACCATTTCCCTAAAATGTGCCGACAAAAAAGAAAGCAGGTGCATAAGGTGATAGCAAATGATGATTCAGAATCCAGTGGTAGTGATTGGATTCAGTCTGTTCACACGAAGCTAGAAGCTGTGAATTCTGTCGAGAAGGTTGCAATTCCTAAATCGGCAGAGATTTTTGCGGAAATGACGATAGACTCAATTCCCGTACGGTTTCAAGTTGATTGTGGAGCGTCAGTTAATATTCTGACAAAGAAGTATGTTGCAAACCGTCAGTTGATACCGTGTAATAAAACGTTGCAGATGTGGAACAAGACCGAGGTTATTCCACTAGGTACATGTCGAGTGATTGTGAGAAATCCTTCGAACAGGAAGAAGTACAATGTTGAGTTCATGGTTGTAGATACGGAATTGATGCCGTTACTTGGTGCTCGTGCTAGTCAGCAGATGCAGCTGATTACAGTAAATACAGAAAACTTCAAACGTGTTTCAAAGTGGATGCTGGTCTTACACAATCAGAGAGAATTGTTGAAAACTTTAAAGATGTTTTCAAGGGTGAATTAGGGACACTGCCAGGGAAAGTCCATTTGAAAGTTGACCCGAGTTTCGAACCGGTTGTGTCTCATCACAACAGAGTACCAGTTTCAGTAAAAGATGATCTTAAAAATTAACTTGATCGATTGCAGTAACTTGGTGTTATTGTACAGGTTGAAGAGCCTACGGATTGGGTGAGCACTTGATCCTCGTCCTCTTAATGAAGCTTTGAAGCGTGAGCACTATGAAATGCCAACTATTGATAGAATGTTGCCAGAACTGTCAAAGGCAAAAATGTTTACTACTGTTGACTTGCGTGCTGGCTTTTGGCACTTAGTGCTTGATGAAGAATCCAGTTTCTTGACTACTTTCAATACACCATTTGGTCGGTTCCGATGGTGTAGGCTACCATTTGGTCTGAGTGTATCACCAGAAATATTTCAGAAACATTTACATCAGGCTTTAGAGGGTCTTCCAGGAATGCTTTGTGTCACAGATGATATCATGTAACCGGATGTTGTAAATTGCATATTACATACACTACAATTTTAAAACAGTTTACATATATTTTATTCTTTCTAACTCTAATAGTGCAAAGCTGTTTCTTATTTTGTTTCTATTGTTTTCCTGTGTCTTTGGTATTGTCAGCTTGGGTTGTGTTCACCCTCAACTCAGTGTTCAGGCCAGGTAATCGTTCAGTAGTAAGCTCATCTATTGTTTCTTTTGTTACCTGGTGTTCTCTGGAGTCAGATACTTTTAAACATTCAAGCAAGACAGGTGGTTTTCAGCATTGCAAGTTTTATAGTTGATCAAGTTCTGCACGGCACAGTTATTAACAGCACAGGTAAATACAAACATATATTTTAAGATATAACCATGTGTTTTAAGTAGTAAACTAGATTAGTGTATGCATATTTTATGATAAGCCTTAAATTAGAACTTAGCATGTGTAAGCAGTTGATAAAACTTATTCTATAGCGAACGAGTTAAAGTAGTGTTTAATAATGTTTATAATTATATAGGGATATTTGTCTTCTAAGACGAATATTTGATTAGGTTTGATAATACAAATAAGTAAATAACTAAATTAGTTATTAAACTACTTTATTATTAAGTGTATATATGAATATATTCTATGTGTATATTTTATGTGCTCCTATTTATAAGTGGTATTTTGTTGACAGGTTATCAATGATGTAGCACAACCAGCATCATTATTCAAACGACCTGACCCACAGTCGGTAAGTTAAATATTTACTTATATGTGATGTCGTAATTCTGTGTGTTATAGAATATACACACAGGTATTTATATAGTTTTATGACGTGCTTAGCACATGCTTATAGCAATGATGTGATAATTAAATTAACCTTTGAATTATAATTATATTTGATTTGAGTCTGAATTGAAATGTATGTGTGTTAAATGTACATTAGTAATATAATATTGAAGTAAATTGTACTTAACCTGGAAAATGTAACTGATTTTATGTTCTTTTGTTATTCCAGGGTCGTTATAGAGATATATATTTGTGTGCGAATGTTTTTATAAACATCGGGATCTTCACATCCCTCCAGGTGATCCCTGAATAAAGACCTTAAACCCCAGCTGAAGTCTTCTTTGCTATATATAGAACCTTCGGTAACATTGGAGCCGACGTAGGGACCCTTGGGATCATGTGATCAATCATGTGACTATTGTGGATCGGAACTGTGTTCTAACTTGTGACTGGTTGTTATTTTGATCTTTTACCTTTTGTGCAATGTGACTCTTGTGATTCGAGACTGTGTTCCACCATGTGAGCATGTGACTGCTTGTGATTTTTTTCTTTTGTACCAGGTGACCTTGTGTGATGTAACATTCTGTGAACTTTGACATTCATTGACATTTATGAAGAACTGATTTATTTTTATTCAGTTTTATTTTAAAAACATTTGAGTGACAGCTAAAGTGACTTATTGATTGTGTGTTGTGTTTTATTCATGTGTTTGATGTAAAATCTCTGTATCTGTATCTAATCTGTGAGTATTCTCTCTATATATTTTGTTGTTGATATTTTCTTATTCATTTGTTTATTTTCTTAGTCTATTTATATTATTGTTGCTCACAGTTGTCTTCAGAGAAACATTTTTTTTCTAAACTTTTTGATGATGTACTTATAAAGTACATGTAATAATTGCTATTTTTTTTTTTTTTTTTTTATTAATTATTTATTTACTAGTTTTATTTTTGGAAAATTAATTTAGATTTTTTTCTTAATTTTAGTTAGTTACACTGATACCAATGAAGGTAGTTTAATATTTTTTTCAGCTAAACTATTGTGTAATTGATTTACAAATTTATTATTTTGTGAATTTTTTTTCTAAGTTGAATTGGTAATAAGTGTTTGAAGACAGTTTAGATTTAAATATTAGTAACATAATTTTTTTGTTTCACATTAAAATAAATTTAATTTTATTAACTTGTGTTTAATTATTTAAATTTAAATTTGAATTTTGTTTTTAGTTTAGTTCAGTTTAGTTTATTTTTGTTTTGTTAAACAGTACGTATCTATCTTTATAGACTAATATAACTCTTAAAGGGATATTGTCTCTAAGGATATATACACACTTGTATAATTACAATTCTTAATTGCTTTCACTTTAATTTAATTTATTTACTTTGACAAACTTTTGTTTTGTTTTTGAACTTTCCATTTAAATATATTTAAGGTTGCTATTTAATAGTTTGACATATTTAGTTTTCTGTTTAGATAATGTATTTCCTAGTTATGTTTATTACTTCAGTCAGTGCTTAATAAATAGTGCATTCAAACTGAATCACTCTTTGTTAATAACAGGCTAAAGTCTGGTTATAATTTTTTTCCAGATTTTTTTCAGATTAATTAATGTATGTAACTCCCATTTGTAATTTAGCTCACCCACTTTGATTGTAACTGTACATGTACATAGCAACACATATAAATGTAGTATAAGCATTATGAATCTTTGAATAATTACGTGTTTACAGACTTGAACTTATCATTTATATTTTGCTGATGTCTGTTTACTGGTTAATCATTTGTGTTTGATATTTATATTTTGTTGAAAAATGTCATGATGCTGGTTGTTGTTGTGTTATAGTTTTTATAGCTATAGGTACCGATACCAACTTAGTTTACATCCATTTAGTTGACTGACTTCGTTTGATATAAAGTTTAAATAATTTAGTGATTGTTATGTAGGTAATTACCATTTAGTATATAAACACAAATTTAAACATACTTAATATAAAGCCAAAGTTAATTTAAGATTTATAAAATAATTTTATTGAATTTAAACTAATAAATTTAAGTTAGATAATTATAAATTTAAGGAACTATCACTTTGAATAAATAGGTTATATTTAGTTATAAATAGCTAAACTATAATTTAAGACTGAAGTTACAAGTAGGGTTTGTATTTATTTAAAACAAACAACTCAAATAGTTGAGATATGTGCACATTACTAATATGTTTAGATACTTGCACTTAGTTTTTATTTCAGGATGATTTGGGTTTTTTGTGGTTTGCTGATATTTCTTCATTCTGATTTTTTCCCCCTCTGTCTTTTCAGTTGTTCTATAGTCTAGAAAGCTTAGACAGTTTTTTTTTAATACAGATTATTTCCATCATACATTGAAATACACACACACACACACACCACACAAACATGGGGTAGCAATATATTTGGTTCAAATTTTATATTTGACCCAGAATTCTTTTTTTTTTAGAAGCTTGTTTTTCAAGTTTCTAAAGTTTGAATGAATTTTTATTTTCAGGTTTTGCTACTCAGATAACTACAATGTATTTGTAGTTTTTAGTTGGTCACTGTACATTTCACATTTCCTTTTATTTTGTGTACATTGATTAGCAGTTATGTTTAGATTGTTGGGAGATAATGTAATTTTAGTTATGTGTCTTGAGGTTGTTGTTTCTCCTGATAGCCATTCAGTGTAGATTATTTGATGTTTGGAGGTAATTGTTTTCTTCCACTGTTAGTAATCTATCATGGGGGACTACAATTCAGAAGTTATCCGACAACTAAAACAGGCGGTACTCCAACTTTCATCCAAGTTGGATCAATTCGAACAGAAACTGAATGAGGCTGAAACAGATTTTTTCTCCTCGAAGTCACCACCCTCCACCCCAACACCCACTTCAGACCATTTTGTTTATGCATCTGAGCATAGACTTCCTCAATGCTATAGGTGTTTACAGTATGGTCACATCCAGATGGCATGCAGGGTACGACTAGATCACTCCAGACGATTTCAACAGGAAAATGTTAACTTTCCTGTTTGCAGTAATATGTCTGTCAGACGTCGTGGTTTATCAGATGGTCTTGTTGGTGATACTAGTGAGGTGACTGTTAGCATTGATGGACATGTTTGTGGAGGTCTCCTTGATACTGGGTCAACTGTTTCCACCATCAGTGAGACATTTTACAAACAGTTTCTTTCTCATTTGACAGTTCATCCATTGGAAACTTTGTTGGACATTGAATGCGCCGATGGAGAGAGTTTACCATATCAAGGATATGTGGAAGCAACTCTTATTTTTAAGGGTCTTCTTTCAGAAACTCCTTATCATTCTTTATTGCTAGTTGTTCCAGATAGCAGGTACAACAGTGATGTTCCAGTTTTGATTGGTACCAACATATTGACACCAGCTCTTGATGAATGCCGCAAAGAGTATGGAACTCGCTTTCTGCAGTGTGCAATCTGCAAACTTCTTTTTATTTGGCTTTCAGGGCAATTGTTTTGCAGGAAAAGGAGTTGACTCGTAACAAGTTTAGGTTGGGACTTGTGCGAAGTGCTGCTACCAGCAACATTATCATTCCACCAAACCAAACTGTAACTATGAGAGGTTACATAGACAGGAAGGTTCCTTATAGGAATGTTTGTGCTGCACTCCATCCTACCCAGCATTCTGTTATAGCAGAACTGGATGTCTCGCCTGCTATTCTGAGTTACAGTTTTCAGGGTAGCTCTGTGGTGGATGTTCCAGTGGCTAACATCACTACCCAGACAGTGGTTATACCACCGAGAGGTCTTCTGTGTGAACTTCAACTAATCACGATTGAAGATCTTCCATTCGACATCACCGAAGATGAGAAGTCCATTTTGGAGAAAATGACTTTGTCTTCAGATATACTTACTGAAGAGGAGCTGAAGCAAGGCATTAGTCTCATTCTCCAATATCAGGACATTTTTTCTAAAGGTGATTTAGATATTGGATTCTGCCCCAGGGTGAAGCACCGCATTGATTTATTGGATGAAATTTCTTTCAAGGTGCGGCACCGACGCATTCCGCCTTCTATGTTCAACGAGGTAAAGCAACATCTTCATCAGTTGCTTGTTAGTGGTGTTATCAGGCGATCATATAGTCCCTGGGCATCACCAGTTGTCATTGCTAGAAAGCCCGATAATTCTTTGCGGATGTGCATTGACTATCGGCTTCTAAATGCACGAACTGTTAAAGATTCATATGCACTCCCTCGCATTGAAGAAATCTTTGACTCTTTAGCTGGAAATACAATCTTCAGTGTTTTGGATATGAAGAGTGGCTATCACCAGGTGGAAATACAGGAAGAACATAAACCCAGAACTGCCTTTACAGTTGGTCCTCTGGGGTTCTATGAATACAACAGGATGGGTTTTGGCCTTACCAATTCACCAGCAACATACCAGCGCCTGATGGAAGACTGTCTTGGTGATCTCCACTTGAAGATCTGTATGATCTACATCGATGACTTGATCATTTTCTCCCACAGTTATGAACAACATTTGGAGAGGATGGAACTTGTCTTTAAGAAACTTAGGGAGAATGGCCTCAAGCTTTCACCAAAGAAATGTAAATTCTTCCAGAGTGAAGTCAAGTATGTGGGACATATTGTTTCTGCAGATGGTATCAAACCAGATCCAGGGAAGATTGACAAGATTGTCAATTGGCCAGCATTAACAAATCCAGACCAGGTTCGTCAATTTCTCTTCCTTTTATTTTAACCGATGAAAAGCCAAGAAGGATACTGCCTGACACACCACCAACGACGACAAAACTGCGACCGCACCTACCAAAGACACCAGTGAGAAAACCACAGTAATCAGAATCCAATGATGGAGCAACCCCATCTGGAGATGATAGTTTGTTGGAGGATGATTCTGATGGGTTTGTGGTTGGTCCTTCGGTTCAAGAACCTCCAGTGGTCAGCGCCCCAAACATCGCTGTCACAGATGCTGGAGAAGGAACTGGTTCAGGAAATACCACCCAACCTGACATTGCGATCAGCAATGGTGTGGAAAAGGATGAAGAACCAGAAGAAGAACCGTTGGAAACAGAAATCTTACCAGTGGATCAACAGTTGGATCAAGATGATGAACGCAATTCTATACCAGAGTCCATAGGATCCAATGGTGAGCAAGATGGTGTCAGCTCTTCGCATATTGGCATATAGGGATGTCTGAGACGTGCGAGAGAAAGTTTGTACTGGCCAGGGATGTCTAATGACATTAAGGAGTACATATCAAGGTGTGAAACATGTTGCAAGTATGAGATCAAACATGCAGATGCCAGTGAAAACTCGTTCTGGGAGAGAGAGTAGAATTCCAGTTTATCTCAAGGACTATAAATGTAAATATTAAGAATTAAAGTTCAAGGTGTGGCTCTTGTACATTAAAGTAAAACTAATAGGTGACAAATAGGTATGATGGACAACTAACATTTAAGTTTAAGATTAAGAGCAGGCAGCTCACTGTTTTATCAATTTTAATTTAGTAATGGTACATACTAAATAAGGTTAAGTCTTTGAAGACACGGTGATGAATATCTAACATAAGACAAAAGTCAGCTTTTCTTTTTCGTTTCTTTATTAAAAAAAAGAAAGATGTTACAATAATGACTGGTCCCTATAGTAGATGCATGATGTACAATGCATGGTCCCTGGTGATCCGGGTCTCTGTAACATGGTGGCGTACAATAAAGCCACGAGCCAGTAGTCATTAAACCAATGTTGTTGTTTAGATCTGTTGATAAACAACGTATATTGAAACAACAATGCTGCAAACTCAGGAATGTCCCTTTAAAAATACCTCTAAATTCTGTACCTTTGTGCGCCCAAACCGTTTGATCGTCGTTTAGAACAGTTTTGATACCATCTAATAGTCTTCGGTCTTTTGTATCGTCGACAACTTCTGAGTGCGACTAACCTCTAAAAACGCATCTCAAACATCTCATTGATTATGTTGACTCGACCACGGCTCACCGGTTTATGCATATTCGTCGCTCAGCCACTGTGCTAGTGTACCCAAACTATACGTTTGTAAAACACGTGTTTTCAAACCTTTGTGGATTGTTGGGTCGGAGGCTTGCAAAAACGGGTTCTTTCCTTGTCAGAAGTGTATCCCATACAACTTTCTTTACAAAGACGCCGAACGAGTTTGTATAACTTAAGTGACAGACCCTAGGTTTTTTAATAACTAGGCTACAGCATATTTTTCGTTATTAGAGCCGCTTCTGATAACTGAAATGAGATATTACTTAGATTTTCTTTAGATTATCAATGTCCGTACATTCAAAATGTTTCTAGTCATCCTTGGTGTTTCTAGTACATGAAATACAAATTTAATATTTACAAACACCCACGTACCTCTGAGATGTAACGGTTACGAAGACCAACTCCAGTATATGTTTACGGGTATTTATCCGTTTCAGTGTCACAGACTCTTGTTTCACTCTATTGTAACTTTCGATCCCCGTCGGTGGGCCCATTGGGTTATTTCTCGTTCCAGCTAGTACACTATGACTGGTATATCAAAGGCCGTGGTATGTGCTATCCAGTCTGTGGGATGGTGCATATAAACGATCCCTTGCTACTAATGGAAAAATGTAGCAGGTTTCCTCTTTGTGACTGTCAAAATTACCATATATTTAACATCCAATAGCCGATGACTAATAAAGCAGTGTGCTCTAGTGGTGTCGTTAAACAAAACAAATAAACTATTGTAACTTTATCAACATTTGTTACAGGTTTGTAGATTAACCAGTAATGACCGTTGCTGTCCATTTGTACGGTTTGAAACTAGCTAGAATTTAGCAGTCAACAACTGGTGTAACAAAGGCTGTAATATATACTATCCTGTCTGTGAGATGATGCATATAAAAGATCCCTTGCTGCTAATCGAAAAGATAGCCCATGAAGTGGCGACAGCGGGTTTCCTTTCTCAATATATGTGTGGTGCTTAACCATATAACCGTAAATAAAATGTGTTGAGTGCGTCGTTAAATAAAACATTTCCTTCCTTCCTGTTATGAACTGGATCACGAGTTTTTCTTGGCGACTGATACTATTAGTACAATAATGAATATAAATTTTGACATTCATCATGTATTGAGTACTACTTGTACTCTTGGATTAGATATGTTTCACTATAATGTTTCATCAAACCTATTTGGATTTTAAAATATACGTCCAAGTGCTTGTTTTACTCGTGTCACTGTTCATCTACATACAATTAAACTTTCTTTATTTTAAATAGTGCAGATTCATTTCATTTCATTTCAACTTATTTTCGTGCTTAAATCCAATTACGGTTCAAGCACGCTGTCCTGGGCACACACCTCAGCTATCTGATCTGTCTGTCCAGGACACAGGGTTAGTTGTTAGTGAGAGAGAAGTCGGTGTAGTGGTCTTGCACCCACCCATTGAGTAGTTAAAACTCGCTCTGGGTGGGAGCCGGTATCGAGCTGCCAACAATGTACCTACCAGCCTTATGTCCGATAACTTAACCACGACACCACCGAGGCCGGTAGTACAGATTCAAATCCAATCATGAAACGACTAATGCGTAATTTGGATGAATACTCACGAATGGAATTGTTTTTTCTATGCGGTTCTATTTCAACCCCGTGCCCCTACGACTCTAGCATATATTATGGATTATACACAATTCCGTCAAATACAGTCAAATGTCGATCTCCGGAAAGGGTGCAGTGAATGAATTAATGTTTACCGTTCGATATTGGTATCAGTATTGGTATTGTGTCAATACCGAATACCGTACTGATACCAAGGCAAATCACCCAAAAAATATTGATATCGCTACCTAACCTCAAATTTCAATACCGCCCAGCTTTCACGCCGTTTCTTGTTCTAAATTGTAAACTTGTTTTGAAATACATCGGCGCTAGTTGGCGTCAAATAAAGGTAAATATAAGACTAAATCGCGCTGGTCCCAGAATACAGATTTAATAGGTATTGAGTTAAAGGTTGTTTTTTTGGTTAACAACACCATTATTAGTTGTCAAATATTTGGTAATTTTGACATTTAGTCTTGGAGAGGGAATCCGCTATATTTTTCAATTAGTAAAAGGGATCTTTTAAATGCAAGTCCCATAAACATGTTAGAACATACCACGATCTTTGATATACCAGTCGTAGTGCACCGACTGGAATGTGATACAGCCCTATGGGCCCACCGACGGGGAGTAAGCCAGATTTTAAAATACATTATTTATATAGATTAGAATCACAAATACCCATTACATTTTGATTCTCGCTTGATGGGGTGTACCGCCTTCCCCGGTTCTTACGGGCCTGCTAGTGGGTTGTCTGTACATGGTATAGGACTACTCATTCAGTCCAATAGATTAACGATGCTTCAATTAAAAAATGGTGACTGGTGTGTATCTAACTCACACCCCCGCCCCCGCTAAGCTTGATATTTGATATACTTCGACAATACATCGCATGGAGTAGTAATTTCCTGATGGGAGAAAACAAACTTGTAAATAAATGAATTCCAATCGGGTAAATTCAAACTTTCAGGTTACACTTTATGAAGACTGCATGTTGAAATTTATGTAAATACTGAGAACATATGTAAAGGGTGGTGAAGAAAATTAATAAGCACACGTCAGTATTACCTGATTGCAGAGCTAGTGCAGGAGAAAGTAAACAAATGGCCATGTAGCTTATCTGAAAAGAAATATTGTAAAATAAGCAGGTATTATATACAGCTATTATTCTTTTTCGAACGCTCAGACAGGGACCCCAGTAGCTCGAACACGTGCTGTGCGTTGCAGGTTTTCCTTGGGGCCGAATAGTTTCTCCAGGGGTTTATCTGAAAGCCAGACTGCTTTCATCTGGTCCAGGTAGTGGAGGCAATGCTGCAAGGACTGATCGACAGTCATGGCAGTTATGCCATAAGCACATGTTACAGTTTTCTCCCACTCGGAATTTTGTGTACATGTGGTACTTGAGTTTACAGTGGCCTGTTCTCAGCCATTTCATCATCACCTGGTCTTGTCTTGAAAGTCTGTGTACTTGTCTTTGCTGTTATGGTCAGGGTGACGTTGGAACCATCGTGTAAAATTAACTTATTACTTCAGAGTAATCACCGAAACACACGTAACGAACCATTTGTTTGACCATTCATAAGGTTTCAACAAATTAATGTTTCGATCGAGTTTTATAATTGAAATGTCATTTGACGACATTCCAATACTTGTATCATAAACAATAGTCTTGTTACACAGTCTAAGTCATCAGCAATATCGTTAACATAAATTAAAAATAATAATGGACCTAAAACGGATCCGTAAGGTACTGCCGCCTTTAGAGTTCCATAATTTGATAAAGTTCCATTTATATACACTCTTTGTTTCTTATTGGAAGTATAATTGCTAATCCATTTCAAAAGATTGCCTCTGATGTCATATCGTTTACGTTTAAAGATTAATCCTCTGTGCCATACTGGCTCAAAGGCCTTGTACATGTCACAGAACACTGCACATAAATATTCTTTATTGTCCACTGATTTACAAATTGTATTATACAATTCCATTAATTGGTACACGGTGCTATGGCCAGGTCGGTAAGCACATTGATACTTATAAAGTAGATTACTGAACGTGAAATAATTGTACAGGTGTTTAAACACTATTCTCTCCAATAGTTTTCAAACACAGCTTATTAATGATATACATGTAGGTCTGGGCCCAGTTTCACAAAACATCGTAAGCCAAGTTTTACACGTAAACATAAATCTACGACTAAACCACTGTTCTTCTTATCATTAAAAGTACAATAAATATAGTTTGAAATATACATATTTTGTTTTCTTTTATCCTTAAAATGTTCCATCTTTCGTAATGATGTAATTTTCTCCGTGAAATTGATGCCAAACAAGTGTAAACGAACAACTGGTATAACTGCTAATCGCAGACGTAAACTTACTATGCTTTGTGAAATTGGCTCCTGTAATTTGTTTGGGAACTTTTTCCAACTAGATTGTAAACATTATTCTAAGTGTTTCGTTTTCTAGTGCCTGCACTGTGACAAAGCACCCCTGCGCGTGCTGTAACCTCACCGTGGTGCAGGGGAGTAACATTTTCTTTGAGAATGGCCAATACAGCACAAATCCTCTTGTTTTCTTCGAGATACAATTGAAATTTTGAGTAAAAGTCAGTATCTATCTGTGACATTTGTATTTTTGCACAGTTCTTTACACATCCCTGCGTGTGCTGTAACCTCACCGTGGTGCAGGGGTGTAACAGTATATTTGAGAATGACCAATACAGCACAAATCCCCTTGTTTTCTTCGAGATAAAATTGATATTTTTAGTAAAAGTCACTATCTATCTGTGATATTTGTATCTTTGCACAGTTATTTACACTGTTTTTATTTAAATCTTGAATTTTTATATTGATGTTGATCATCATTTTATTTGTTTGCATTACCACAGTTTGACACCCAATAGCCGATGTATTTTTCGTGCTGGGGTGTCCTTAAACATTCATTTATTCATTATTCAGTTCTTTACACTGTTTTTATTTAAATCTTGAATTTTTATATTGATGTTGATCATCACTTTATTTGTTTGCATTACTATAGTTTGACACCCAATAGCCGATGTATTTTTCGTGCTGGGGTGTCGTTAAACATTCATTCATTCATTCATTCATTGTGACAAAGCATGCCAATATTTCCCTTTTGTTCTCTTTTTAGCCTGACAGACAGGTCTCCTACCAAGACTGAGTTCTTAGTAGATCCAAGGTCACTGTACTAAGTGCTGTCTGTGGGAAAGTGCATATAAAAGATCACTAGCTGCATTAGAAAAAATATAGTGGGTTTTCTTTGATGATTACAAATCAGAATTACCAAATGTTTGACATCAAATAGCCGATGATTAATTAATCAATGTGCTCTAGTGGTGTCGTTAATCAAAACAAACTTTGTACCAAGTAAGCTCTCACTAACCACTAATAACCAAACATTATCCCACTTTCCTGAACAGACAGCCCAGGCATCAAGTGTGTCACCACTTTGACCTCAATTGGAAATGAAAAAGTTGTATACTGTGTTTCTTGGTATCGGTAGATTGTTTTATATATTCCATAGTTACCGAGGCATTCACAGAACAGTGACAATGTAGTAGATATGTTTCAGCAAATTTGGCCTTGATGGGTTTTTGGAGATGCCAGATAGTAAACATGGCAACAACGAAAAATGAAACATTTTTTAAACTGCACGGTTATAGTTGTTTGTGGTTGTTGAATTAAAAAAAAAAAAAAAGTTTCAAAAATTGTCACAACGATGAACATAACAGCAGATATGCCTTATTCACATTGAATGCGGCGCGACATGTGTCGTGCGGCTACAATGGGAGCTTAAGCGTCGAACCAAATACATTGTGTATGTTCATTTGTATAGCTGCACCGCCCGTATATCCCTAACAACAATAGAAGGCAATAGAAGGCCTCGTAAGATGGATAACGTGTACCTAACCAACCCATTATGTTATGAGCAATAAAATATGTTTCAATCAACTACAATATTCATATTAATTTTAAATATGGTAGTCTAGACACTTACTGTCTGCAGCATGCCCACACACGTTCCCAGCAGTCTCACGGCAGTTGACTCGAAGCGCAGACCCAAATACTGGAACAATAATACTGCATTGAAACGTTGTAAAATTAAGGTGTAGATTACAATTAATGTAATTCATAATTAGTGTTGTAGTGCGTACAGATGGACAGTGCATACAGATTGGCTTGGTGGATTCATACCAACTTGATGCTGACGATCATGCTTGGAGAGGACTACATCCATTTCATCGTCATCAACATGAGCAAACTAACGAAAATAAACGATTTTACAATAGTCGGTTTGGTATTCTGCCCAAATTTGACTTGTTCTGTCCGTTACTAAGCAACTGTTTCCGGGTAGGTGGAATCGAAATATCTACTTGAATCAGGTAGTCTGCCTGTTACCAATCTTATTCAGAGCTTTACTCTATCTAAAACTGTAACATTTTAGAAATGTTTAAGAAGGAAATAACACAATATTTGTGAATTAAAAAAACCCGAAAAACCTAAAAAAGAATAAACAAACCTTACAGCTTTACTCTACCAAAAGCATTCACATGCTAGTCATTTTTACAAAGGAACCGGCCTCGGTGGCGTCGTGGTTAGGCCATCGGTCTACAGGCTGGTAGGTACTGGGTTCGGATCCCAGTCGATGCATGGGATTTTTAATCCAGATACCGACTCCAAACCCTGAGTGAGTGCTCCGCAAGGCTCAATGGGTAGGTGTAAACCACTTGCACCGACCAGTGGTCCATAACTGGTTCAACAAAGGCCATGGTTTGTGCTATCCTGCCTGTGGGAAGCGCAAATAAAAGATCTGTCTGCCTGTCGTAAAAGAGTAGCCTATGTGGCGACAGCGGGTTTCATCTATAAAAAAAAGTGTCAGAATGACCATATGTTTGACGTCCAATAGCCGATGATAAGATAAAAAATCAATGTGCTCTAGTGGCGTCGTTAAATAAAACAAACTTTACCTTTTACTTTTTATGAAGGAAATAATCCATTATTTGTCTATTTTAAAACTAATCTGGTTAAAATATTCACCAAATCATCTTAAGAATATGATAATAGGACAGTGACATGCCATTAATAAATGGAGTATGGTGGTTATGAAGATGGTTGAATAAAGTACATTTAGGGACAAATCAAATTATTTTTGTTCAGGTAATACTTTGTTAGACAATAAAATAGATCAGTGGTCTGTGACAATATGCCTTTAATATTGTTTACTTTTATTAAAAATATTGTTTCAATATTGTGTCATGTTGTTCATCTTAGTTGCTAGTACGTGACACCCAGGTTGAAGTATGAGTTGTGATTGTGCCGACACATTGAATTACATACATAAATTGATACAAATAAACAATGTAACGTGTTTGTGGATACGAAATGTGTTGACAGTGATGTGACCTCTTCATTTATTTTAGGCCTGATGATCGTACAGTACTGCTACTGGAACCACGCATTCTCTTTTTATGGTTTACATTAGCAAATGAATCTGCCTTTTATTTGCCTTTGTCTTTTAAAAATCATACAATACAGTCTAATGGGGTATTTGTTTTTTTAATTATTGTTTTATTTTTTATTTTTGGGGGTGTATGGGTTTTTTTTAAATGTTAACAGAGTACAGCTTCCCTGCTTCTGAATATTTTGAGCTCCAATAATATAATTACAGTAGGGTCCCACAGCGAAGGACTCTTAACGAGTGGATCCCTAATAAAAGTTAATTGGTCTTCGGAGGTACGATCATTTCTAAATGTCCCTTTACAACCAGGGGATGGAAGGAAGGAAATGGTTTATTTAGCGATACACTCAACACATTTTATTTACGGTTATATGGCGTCGGACATATGGCTAAGGACCACACAGATACTGAGGGAGAAAACCCGCTGTCGCCACTTCATGGGCTACTCTTTTCGATTAGCAGCAAGGGATCTTTTATATGCACCATCCCATAGACAGGATAGCACATACCACGGCCTTTGATGTACCAGTCGTGGTGCACTGCCTGGAGCGAGAAATAGCCCAATGGGCCCACTGACGGAGATCGATCCCAAACCCACCGCGCATCAAGCGAGCGCTTTTCCACTGGGCTACGTCCCTCCTCACCAGGGGATGGTTCACCAACTAACAAACTAAACGGCTAAAGCAATATGTGGTCTTGGCATTCAATGATTTGAATCTAACCACTGTATAATGATGCACACATTGTTAAAATATAGAGAGCGAATAAATCAGTAATATACAATAAATAAATGCGTTAACAAATTGTTTTCGTACCTCATACATGCTTGTTACTTCCAGGGGGTACATAAGCGGAATCAGGGTGTAGATACTGATGACGTAACAGATGCCTAGTGACAATAAGAAAATAAAAAATCCGGATCCATAAAAATACATTTCTGCTGGAATTCCAAGTAAACTAACAGCCGACATGAAAGTTACAAATAAAGACAGACAAACGGGAACGATTCCAAGCTTGCGATCTCCCATGAAATAAGCTGTCCTTGTAGATCTTCGTCGTCCTTTTATGCCAAAGAAAATTCCAATCCCTAAACAAATGGCCAGTGTGAGGCATACAATAAGGTAGTCCACCCAGTGAATTGTCAACTCGGTCGTCATCATGGCCACTTATACGAAGCTCTTGCAACAGACTATAGAAAGGCAACCATGCAGTTCAAACTAGACTGAAATGAATGAATGAATGAATGTTTAACGACACAACATAACAAAAAATACATCGGTTAAGCGGCCCGATCACCGGTTGGTTTCCGGCAGGCCGTCGGGCGGGGCCCTAGCGACATGTCTACTGGATTGCCACGACCTAAAATCGCGCTTGAAAAATCGCAGAATTGGGAGTCAGGTTTTCACGCCTGCGGGGTTCGGGCAAACCCTAAAAATCGCAGCGGAGCCCGGACGCTTCGTGAAAATGCCCTTTTTTGGCCTGTTTTAGGAGTCGCGCGGGCTCCGCGACCGATATGTGAGGGCCGCTTTAATGGGTGTAAAAACTAAGGTAAATGAAGTGATCAACATAGATATAAAAATTCAAGAGTTAAATTAAAACACAGTTTAAAGAAGTATGGGGGAAAATACAAATATCATATTAAGTAAAATTAGAATTTAGAATAAAATTCAGTATCACGAAGAAATTCCATTGAAAAGTTCACAATGGAATCGAAATGAAACTAGACTTTGGAAACAAAGAGTGATAAGACGTGTTATTAAATTAAATTAACTCTTTGATTTCATTAATACTGATTGAACAGAGAGAGAGAGAGAGAGAGAGAGAGAGAGAGAGAGAGAGAGAGAGAGAGAGAGAGAGAGAGAGAGAGGGGGGGGGGGGGGGAGGATCTAGGTGGTCTCGCGGTTAAACCATCGGACATAAGGCTGGTAGGTACAGGTTTCGCAGCCCAGTGCCGGCTCCAACCCAGATATATCTAGCTACTAGCGACGAATGCCCTCACCTCACTTTGTCTTCCAATGATAAAACCTTGAACTGGTTCATTTGTATAACAACACAAACCAATAACCGCTCCTTCATCGTATGTATTCTTACGCACAATAAACGAGTCTATTAGTTTATGAAAACGGCGTATTACATAGTATACCCTACAAATAGTTTTCATTTTAATTCGGTTTGCAAACATTCTTTGACATGTGAATTTCCGCACTATATGTAGGTAAACAATAGGCTCTTATAAATAAGAAACAAAAAACACTTGATTGGACAAGAAATAAAAACCAATTGGTTACTACATTTTATTGGTCTCTGTTGAATGGTCAGTATTTTTATAATAGTCTTCGATAATGATAAACAGGTTATGAGCTATTATCTACTGATATATTTCAATAAAAATGTTTTCATAACTGCAAAGAATAGAAGCTTACATACATACATACATACATACATACATATATGCGCGCACGCATATCACATATACCCATACTTCATATATACATTCAAACATAACCATACATTATTAATGTCAATACACATTCATAATTATTTGAAATGATATTGATCTGTGTGTCTAAAAAAAAGAAATGAAAATAGAAAAAGCATATAGAAAGAAAGAAGAAAAGGAAAGAAAGACAACAAAAAAGACAAAGGCGGAGAAAGAAACAATTTGTTTACTGGGGTTCAGGCTAATTAAAAAATAATAACATTTAACAAGTGCATTAGTTAATACCCACACTTAATGTCATACAGAGAAGAAGCAGTTACGAGTAGCTATGGTAGATAGATGTAAGATTCATAAAAGAGATAAATCTAGAATTGTATTTCCAAACAAGTTAAGGTATTTTTGTAAATAAAAAGCAATAAGCAAAGAACCCAAAGGAAAGGGTCCAAACCAATAGTTAAAGAAGATGGTGTTTTTTGATGTTATGCGTCAATGCTGAACAGGTTAAAACACTTGCCCCAGCATTCATTAAATTTGTCATGTTCACAATTTTTAAAATAAATATATCTTTCTATTTGAAATTTATTTTGCAATATATTTTTAATAACATTAATATGAAGACTCTTGTTAAGTATTTTCAGACTATAAATGTAATATTTTATATTTATTAAAATCCAATTAACTACATCGCTTAGCTCACTATTTATCATACCAAACATAACTGAGAGTTTATTAAGTGAAAGTATGTACCAGTCAACCTCGACATACATACAATATATAGATATCCATACATCAGTACATACTAGCCAGTGCCAGGTCTGCCCACTGTTTCATGCACGTAAGCGGGATCGATCGGGTAGCTTGTAGACCCCATGCATATAGTTGAGTTAAAGAGCATCCTTTTTATGGATGCCTCAGTAGCTCAAAAGGTATCGTGGCAAGTCTACAAGTTGTGGGCGATTCGCTGCCATAGGTTCGAGTCCCAGCAACGGCGTGGGGCAATTTGTGAGGCCAGAAAGGATTTAATTATCCCCTGCGCCAGTGCGTTAATATCTATGTATATATCAGTCAACCTTGACATACATACAATATGTAAATATCCATACATCAGTACATATAACAGTCTGCTCACTGTTTCATGCACGTAAGCGGGATCGACCGCGTAGCTTGTAGACATACATACAATATATAGTAAAATGTAAAGTTTGTTTTATTTAACGACGCCACTAGAGCACATTGATTTTTATATCTTATCATCGGTTATTGACGTCAAACATATGGTCAAACTGACACTGTTTTAGAGGAAACCCGCTGTCGCTACATAGGCTACTCTTTTACGACAAGTAGCAAGGGATCTTTTATTTGCGCTTCCCACAGGCAGGATAGCACAAAACATGGCCTTTGTTGAACCAGTTATGGATCACTGGTAGGTGGAAGTGGTTTACACCTACCCATTGAGCCTTGCGGAGCACTCACTCAGGGTTTGGAGTCTGTATCTAGATTTTACATCCCATGCCTCGACTGGGATCCGAACCCAGTACCTACCAGCCTGTAGACCGATGGCCTAACCACGACGCCACCGAGGCCGTTATACAATATATACATATTCATACATCAGTACATAGATACATACATACATACATACATACATACATACATACATGCGCGCACCCATATTACATATATCCATACTTCATATATACTTTCAAACATAGCCATACATTATTAAAGTATATGTACACCCATAATTATCTGAAATGATTTTGATCTGTTTGTCTAAAAAAAGAAAAGAAAAGAAAATGAAAAGAGAAAAAGCATGTAGAAAGAACGAAGAAAAGGAAAGAAAGAAAAAAGACAAAGGGGAAAAAAAAACAATTTGTTTACTGGGATTCAACCTAATTAAAACATAATAAAGTGAAGCAAATTAGTGTCTAACAGTTAATACCCACACTTAATGTCATACAGAGACGAAGCAGTTTTACGAGTAGATATGGTAGATAGATGTAAGATTCATAAAAGAGATAAATCTAGAATTGTATTTCCAAACAAGTTATGGTATTTTTGTAAATAAAAAGCAATAAGCAAAGAACCCAAAGGAAAGGGTCCAAACCAATAGTTAAAGAAGATGGTGTTTTTTGATGTTATGCGTCAATGCTGAACAGGTTAAAACACTTGCCCCAGCATTCATTAAATTTGTCATGTTCACAATTTTTAAAATAAATATATCTTTCTATTTGAAATTTATTTTGCAATATATTTTTAATAACATTAATATGAAGACTTGTTAAGTATTTTCAGACTATAAATGTAATATTTTATATTTATTAAAATCCAATTAACTACATCGCTTAGCTCACTATTTATCATACCAAACATAACTGAGAGTTTATTAAGTGAAAGTATGTACCAGTCAACCTCGACATACATACAATATATAGATATCCATACATCAGTACATACTAGCCAGTGCCAGGTCTGCCCACTGTTTCATGCACGTAAGCGGGATCGACCGGGTAGCTTGTAGACCCCATGCATATAGTTGAGTTAAAGAGCATCCTTTTTATGGATGCCTCAGTAGCTCAAAAGGTATCGTGGCAAGTCTACAAGTTGTGGGCGATTCGCTGCCATAGGTTCGAGTCCCAGCAACGGCGTGGGGCAATTTGTGAGGCCAGAAAGGATTTAATTATCCCCTGCGCCAGTGCGTTAATATCTATGTATATATCAGTCAACCTTGACATACATACAATATGTAAATATCCATACATCAGTACATATAACAGTCTGCTCACTGTTTCATGCACGTAAGCGGGATCGACCGCGTAGCTTGTAGACATACATACAATATATAGTAAAATGTAAAGTTTGTTTTATTTAACGACGCCACTAGAGCACATTGATTTTTATATCTTATCATCGGCTATTAGACGTCAAACATATGGTCAATCTGACACTGTTTTAGAGGAAACCCGCTGTCGCTACATAGGCTACTCTTTTACGACAAGTAGCAAGGGATCTTTTATTTGCGCTTCCCACAGGCAGGATAGCACAAAACATGGCCTTTGTTGAACCAGTTATGGATTACTGGTAGGTGGAAGTGGTTTACACCTACCCATTGAGCCTTGCGGAGCACTCACTCAGGGTTTGGAGTCTGTATCTAGATTAAAAATCCCATGCCTCGACTGGGATCCGAACCCAGTACCTACCAGCCTGTAGACCGATGGCCTAACCACGACGCCACCGAGGCCGTTATACAATATATACATATTCATACATCAGTACATAGATACATACATACATACATACATACATACATACATACATGCGCGCACCCATATTACATATATCCATACTTCATATATACTTTCAAACATAGCCATACATTATTAATGTATATGTACACCCATAATTATCTGAAATGATTTTGATCTGTTTGTCTAAAAAAAGAAAAGAAAAGAAAATGAAAAGAGAAAAAGCATGTAGAAAGAACGAAGAAAAGGAAAGAAAGAAAAAAGACAAAGGGGAAAAAAAAACAATTTGTTTACTGGGATTCAAGCTAATTAAAACATAATAAAGTGAAGCAAATTAGTGTCTAACAGTTAATACCCACACTTAATGTCATACAGAGACGAAGCAGTTTTACGAGTAGATATGGTAGATAGATGTAAGATTCATAAAAGAGATAAATCTAGAATTGTATTTCCAAACAAGTTATGGTATTTTTGTAAATAAAAAGCAATAAGCAAAGAACCCAAAGGAAAGGGTCCAAACCAATAGTTAAAGAAGATGGTGTTTTTAATGTTATGTGTTAATACCGAACAGGTTAAACCACTTTCCCCAGCATTCATTAAATTTGACATGTTCACAATTTTAAAAATAAATTGGAGTGGTTATCATGCCACCTGTTATAAAGCGCATTCCTGTGTTCTGTATCTTTGTCAGTCTGTTAGTGTTTGTCTTTGCAGTGGTTGCCCAGGCTGATGATCCGCATCCCATAACAAGTCTGACAGCTCCTGTGTACACTTGCTGTAGGATCTTGCTGTTTGCTCCTCATTTGGTGCCTGCCAACTGTTTCACGAGAGAGACTTTTCTTGTGGCTCTGTTCTCAACCTCTTTTGTGTGTGGGTTCTCCGTTAACCGTTTGTTTAGCTTGACTGAGAAATAAGTCGGGATTTTCTCCTGGGGTGGCTCTTTTCCATCGACAGTCAATTTGAAGGTTTCCTTTGTAGGAGAGAGAGAGAGAGAGAGAGAGAGAGAGAGAGAGAGAGAGAGAGAGAGAGAGAGAGAGAGAGAGAGAGAGAGAGAGAAAGAGAGGGGGTGGGGGTGGCTACAGTCGTTTTGCTATTTACAGTGACACACCAGTCTGATGCCCATTTGCTGGTGGAATTCAAAGCATCTTGCATGCGGATTGTGGCAGTGTTGGTGTTTCCTGCTGCATTCCAGATTGCGAGATTATCTGCAGACATTTGGACATATTTTCAGTGATATCATTGATGAAGACTGTGGAGAGAGTTGGAGATAGGACACTACTTTGTGGTACACATTGTTTGATCTTTATGAGGTGGCTTAGACATCCATTCAGTTTTACTGTGGCTGTTCGGTGTTGCAGGAAACTATTGATCCAGCTGTACATTTTGCCTGCTATTCCTGCATTCAGCAGCTTCAGCAGAAGTGCATTCTTCCAGATCTCATAGTTTGGCACCCAATAGCCGATGTATTTTTCGTGCTGGGGTGTCATTAAACATTCATTCATTCATTTATTCATTCTTTCTTTGAGAGATCCATGAATTCAATGTGATGCATGTGAAGTCGGACTTGGGGCAACATTACTGCAATATGGACAACCAGTCGTCTGTTATGCCCAGATCGAGAAAGAATGCTCGTGTTCACATGTGAGAGGTTCGACCAATACATTTCTGGACGTGACTTGATAAAAGTAAATTCCGACCACAAACCTTTGGAAACAATTTTCAAGCCGTTATTAGCAACACCGAAACGACTGCAGCTAATGCTTTTGGGACTCCAGAAGTACAGTCTTCATGTTGAGTACAAGAAAGGTACAACACTTTTCATTGCAGACACTTTATCGCGTACTTCAATACCTTTTCAAAAGGCAAAAGATAATGGTACATCACAGATATGAGAAGAAATTCAGAGAAGAATTGAATGCATTAACTTCTTCGAATCGTTGAAGGTCAGTGAACCAAGACTACAACAGATACGAACACACACATATCAAGACGAAACTCTTCAAACGCTAAAATCAGTTGTTCTATCTGGTTGGCCGGAAACAAAAAACGAAGGGCCAGTCCTGATACGAGAATACTGGAACTTTCGGTATGAGCTGACAATACAAAATGGAATTCGCTTCAAAGAAAACCGAGTGATAATCCCAAGACTTATTCGAAGTAAATTGCTGATAAGAATTAATTCTAGTCACCTGAGTGTGGAAGCATCACTCAGAAAAAGCTAAAGATGCTTTATACTGGCCAAACATGGCAAAGAAAATCAAGGACTATATCCAACAATGAAGTACCTGCAATGAGTACGAATCATGCCAGCAGAAGGAACCACATGATGTCCCTGTTCATCGTTGGAGCAAACTAGGTATTGACATTTTTACACTGTACTCACAAGACTACTTACTAACAATGGATTATTATTCAGACTCCTGGGAACGTGACATTCTTGACAATACAACTTCTGCAACGATCGTTGATTGTCTCAAAGTACATTTTAGCAGACTTGAAATTCCAGATAGTGTTGTTGCAGACAATGCTCCACAACTAGCTAACAAAGAATTAAGAGAATTTGCACGAGAATGGGAATTTTAGCATGTCACATATTCACTAGATCACAGTCAGTCTAACGGAAAAGCAGAATCAGCTGTGAAGACTGCCAAGAAACTGGTAAAGAAAACTAACAAAAGTGGCAGTGATGTCTGGAAATCTATTCTGGATTGGCGAAACACACCAACTGAAGATATGGAAAATAGTCCAGTACAGAGTCTGATGGCACGATGAACGCAACATTCCTTACCAATTGCTCAAGTTCTCCTAAAGCCACAAGTGATTGAACGATTGTCGGAAAACATCAAACTGAAAAGTCAGAAAGTAAAGTTTCATTACGACAAACATGCGAAGGAACTACCTGAACTTCATATTGAACAACCAGTTCGTATGGCTCCACAAACAAATGATCGAAACAAAAGATGGAGACTTGGCGAATGTGTAGACAAAATGTTTACAAGATCTTACATTGTTGATATCGGTAAACATTGGTATCGTCGCAGCAGGAAATACCTGCTAGCAATATTAGAAAAGACATTGAACACTGGTATTCCACAAAGATTAGAGAGTGAAACTGTTACAAACACTGACAATCCAGAGGCAGCTACAAAACAGTGAACCAAACCGAACAATGAACAGTGCAACTAAATCTAATGATCGCAATGATTCACCACTTCAGATGAAATTGAAGAACATGGGAGAACAGTGCACAACAACATATACCAGGTGTGCGAAAACACACAGACTGCCAGTAGTAGGGGGGGCCTTCCTGGGGTCATGAC